>NW_019524761.1:206014-223560 GCF_002814215.2 Seriola lalandi dorsalis | reverse complement strand
CCCCCAATTATCAACATTAATTCAGCTGCTCTGAGCTTTGTGTGTTGTTGTATTTATTAATAACACTCACTGCTGTACAGGCTTAATTATTCAGAGGCTTGTATTCAACGTTTCATGACCACCTTGCATTCAAAACAAGCGGGAAAATCAGGGAAGTGCAGCCTTCACCTGTTGTGGAATCGCACCACTAACCCAGTTTGCAGGGTTAAGGGTGTAAGTCAGGTTATATTCAAAATATTTCTTATTGTCACTGAAGCTCATAAAAAGACAACAACAATGTGTGTATTCAGAGCCTGATAAATGTTCTGCACCACAGAGCTTCACCATTAAAAACACATCAGTGAAACAGGCTCTTGTATTGTCTGACATGTTGCTTCATTACCATCAACACACACACACACACACACACACACACTGTAGTTCATGTTGGCCTATTCACACATACATCCTGCTGTTGTCAATACTTACACGCTCACCAAACGTGTATTAATCCGCAGCTGAAAATAGTCCCCAACAAATGTTAACACTATAAACTCCCATCTGAATAATGCTTGTTAAAAACTACCCTGACCTGCTGTTTTAATGAAATTATTTATCCTTTGTTAAAAATGAAACTACGTGTTTGTGACACATCTGTAAAGATCTACGTCTTCAGAAGGAGCCGGTGGGTTTGTGCCACAGACAGGATCAGGAAGTCAGAGACAGACACAGGGTCATTTCATGTGATTTGTTGACAATGAAATAGAAGATAGAATAATATCAATAATAACAAAATCATCTTGATATTACTCTTAATAAACACATTAAATAGACTTTAGGGGCTGCGCCTGCTGTAACACAGCTGGCCATTAACATCGGTGTGGGTTGAAATCTTGTTGGTTTTTAGTCGTGTAACCAAAATCCAACATCGTCCGAATGTCAAATATTGATTGATAAGTTGATGGATTGCAATATATTAATTGGTTTTTCATGGATTTTCTGTGGTTTGTGTCGTTCTTTGCAGGTAAAAACCATTTACTGATCCATAATTGTTCATACAAGGTGCAAATTTAGGTACTCGCCTCAAATTTTGGGTTTACTAACAGCTAAATCAGATCATAATATATTAAGAATTGTAAAATGTGGTTTTTAAGGGGTAAGAATCCCTTAAAATTATAAATGAAAAGAATGAAATAAAAGTTTATTTTAAATTTAAAAATTAAGGCCCCTGCAGGTTATAAATGAAAGGATTGGCTTTCATGTTATTTTGTCAGTTATAAAATGTAAAAAGTCCTTTAAGCATGCAGATAATCCATTAATATATTGCAGTCCATTAATTTATAAATTAATTATCCTCCTGTAATCTCATTCAAATTGATTAATCACATCATTATTTATGTTTAAATAAAATAAAAAAAAGTGTCATAGAAGAGATTCTTTTAAACATTTGCTTTTATTGTTATATTTCAGTTTGGAATTAAACTATTAAAATTAAAGAAAATTCTAGAGTATTTTGTCAGAAAAAAAGTCAAACCCAGTGAAAACAAAACAAAAGCAGAAATGAATGATTTCACTCTAAAATATTGGTGTTGAATGTCAAAACTGTTCTGTGTGTGTGTGTGTGTGTGTGTGTGTGTGTGTGTGTGTGTGTGTGTGTGTGTGTGTGTGTGTGTGTCTGGGGTGAGGAGGGAACCCCTGAAGCCTCCCTTCACCCCAGTCTGGTCACATGATGTTATGATTTTTGCTAGAATCCTTCACAACAACAACATCAGCAACAACAACCGGATTTACCAGAATCTGCTTATCTGACGTTCTTAGCTGCCGCACAGAGAAAAACACAATTTGGGATTAACTGATCTTTTCCTCGTGTAAAGAGCTTCTACCGTGATTACAGTAATAATGCACATAATGTCATTTTAAGCCAAATTCAGTTTAATAAAATGTAGTTTTGTATTCACCCCCAATTTATTAAGTTGTTAAATTCCCATGGAGACAAAGAGCTTGATGGTTGTGATGGGATGTTTCTGCCTCCTCAGCTTTATCTAGCATCTCATTGGTTGTTGTGATCGCAGTGTGTGACGAGCCGTAACTGGCGAAGATGGTTGATTTTTATCACTTGATTGTTATTTTCACGATACGGACGATCTCGTCTTTTGCTTTTTCACTTGGTGATTGTATATTTTTGTTTGTGCAGTGGTAGAATTTGGGTTTAATAAGGCACATCTCCATGTGGCTGGTTTAACCTACAAAGAAATACACTGACCACGAGACCAAGACCACGTCATGGTATTTGGATTCTGCCTAATTAAGCTGTTGTCATTCACATGTTTTTCTGTTTGTTTCCAGACGATGGTCAAAATAGTGACTGAAATGTGGCTCATTTAGACAACAATGTTAACTTCATGACATGACACAGAAATCCAGCTCTCAAACATCACATGACCTGTAACTGTAACTTAGTGTGAACCGTTTATGTGTATGAGTTAATCCAACAAGGTGCCAGTCATTCAGGCATTCAGGCCAGGTTTATACAGCACTTCAACACGGCTGTGGTGGTTAAGATTTACATTTAACCTCACAGTTTGGTGATACCAAGCTGCAGCACATACTGTGAATCTTTCAAACCGTGAAGCACTTGGCGAAGCGTAATAATGTGAGATTCTGTCTTAGTTATAGTCGTGGTGGTGACTGCTCTTTCCCCTTTAAGGCTAATTATTTCTGAAAAAAAAGACACTCTGTTAGAATCAGTTAATGCCCTTCCAGAAGCCACATTGTGTTGTACTGTTTATTTATATATATCTTCATTACAAAGCATGTCTCGAAGGACTTCAGTCTGGATGATACAATCATGTTCCCACACCTTCAGGCAGGACAGTGTCTCATATCTGTCCCAGTTAGAGCCCCAGTCACTGTCACTGTCTTTGTCCCATTTTCTGGTCCAGGCCTCAGCCTCGAACCCGTCCCCACTCTCTGACGTATAAACCATCATAACAAACAGAAATTATATAAGTGGGTTCATGAAATCAGCTTTGAAGTATTTAGCACTTCTGTCCAGTGGGACTTACACGAGGATCAGTAGATATTAGCGAAGTGATGATACTAATATCCAAAACTTTGCACATGGGTCAGTGCGTTTTAGCTATTTCTATTCAATTACAAGATTCATATGTGAGGTAGATGCTAGAGGAGGAGACAGAAAAAGAGGACAGGTGCAGCTTTCTATAATGATACTTTAAACTAAATGCTAATGTCAGTATGTTAACTGATATTTAGCAGGTAGCTATGTTTACCATATCCACCACCTCAGTTCAGTGAGTTAGTGTGCTAACATTTGCTAATTAGCAATAAAAACAAATTGCAGATGAGGTTGATGGTAATCCCATTAGCATTGCATGAATACGATCACAAATCATAGTGAAAGTTTGACCTGCTTATGGCACTAATTAGCTGCCACTAGCGTGAGTGTGGCTAAATTATGCTAGTGGCAGCTAATGTGGCTGCTACTAGCGTGAATGTGGCTACATGCAGCTACTAGCAAATAATATTGTTTGAATGGGGGCGAAGCATGACCCAGATTTTCTAATCTATTAATTCTATTAATATAAAATACAAAGGAAGATAAATTTCACCAAAAATTAAATCACTCATCATTTAACAGAGCAGAATAGAAAGAGCCAGATGAATGTGTAGGTTTTTAATATTCTCTCACACACAGCCTCTGTGATTACACTGTGATTCACTGCTTAAGCCACTTGTTGTACAAGTCTGAGTTGATGAAATAAAACAGACAAAGACAGATTTAGGGTAAAAGACAAAAACAGCATCCTTCTCATCTTCTCGTGTGTATTTCTCAGAAGATTTTCTATCCACAGGAGTCAAAATAAAACGATTCGTTCACCGTTAGATGGAGGAATCATTGAGCTACTGACATTTTCCCCTTAAAACTGAAACTCTTTCCAAGTCACCAGCTTTTTAACAGCATTTTGTTTTTCTCTTCAAGAGCCTTTGAGACAGAAACTACTCGCACTGATGAAGAGCCCAGTTTTGATTGAAGAGGTTTACGGCTACAAAGAGGGGATAGAGGTTTGTCTCTGTTTGTATTTCTAACGTCACATCACCGTGAGTTTGATTGGATAACTAATATCTAAGAGAATATTTTTCCATCAAGTCGAAGCTGCATTTTTGAATATATCCAATAACAATGAAAAATACAATCCCATACCACTTAAAATGCATTTATAATGTACATGTACTTGTAAGAATGAGTTCATCCCGTTCAAATCCAAATACATAATCCACTCCTGGTCAGATCAACACATTATAGATCTTGTCTTAGAAAACCAACATGTTGTTTATGCAGCAAATCTACGAATTTATGTTTGATTTTGATATTTTTTTGTGTCACAATATTAAAGCAATGTTGTTGTTTTTCTCCTTGGCCTCTTGCAGGATAATATTTCCTTTTGATGATGCCCTTTTGTATTCAAACACCAAAGCTTACCGCTTTTAATAGTTTTTAATAAAATATTGCATTATTGTACATTTTCTTCTTCCATCACAATCGACATTATTTTTTTGGCCAACACACTCCCTCACACAGACGGGTTTCTCTCTCTCTCTACATTTGTTTGATCATCTGTTTAGAGTGCTGGTGCACAGCTTTGACGAAGGCGCCCACGTTCTCCGGGTCCATGTCGGGGTAAAGGCCGTGGCCCAGGTTGGCAATGTAGCCCCTCGTGCCGAAGCCCTCCAGCATCTTCTTCACGATGTCTGAGATGCGCTCCTGAGGAGACGAGCGTAAGGGGAGCAGTTATTACAGCAGTTATTTCAGGTCACGGCTGAACTTGTTAACTTTTTGTCTGCTATTGTCTGACAGCGGCACTTGAAGCTCAAGAGAGTGAAATTCTTCTTTTTACTCTTTAGTAATATTTTTGCGAATGACACTTGCCCACTAATGGAGCAGAGCAGGTGGCAGCTTGAGGCGGTTTGAGGGATGTTCCAGTGAATCTGACTTTCGCATGAGGAAATATGTGAATTTTGAGCCCAATTCTTTCAGTAGTGCAGCAGGAGTGACACAGCGAAGAGTAAGAATGGGATGATCTGACCTTTTTTTTTGTTTACGAGACGTAAATTCTTTACATATTTACATCTATACTTTAAACTTTTTTCCATGTGTAATTAGTTATTTATCATTACTGTTATGCTTGTTGTGCAAGTATCTCCTGCAAAGAGATACTGAGAATGAGTGGGAGGTTTTGTTTTTCAAAATGAACAAAAGTGAAAATATAAAAGAAAAGGATAAAAACAAAGTTAGATTTCTCTGTGTGTGTGTGTGTGTGTGTGTGTGTGTGTGTGTGTGTGTGTGTGTGTGTGTGTGTGTGTGTGTGCCTTGCTGATCGTGGGTCAATGGTCCAGTCCAGCCCGACTACCTCATAGTGAGACTGAGAGAGATCCTCCAATCCGTAGTGAGCGTCCTTTGCAAACGCAATCTTGAAAACACACACACACACACACACACACACACACACACACACAAAATTAATCAATTTCAATTTTTTAAAGCCACTGTTTCACAAATCAACTTGTACTATTTAGGTGCTTTGTTTTTATGCCTTTACTATAGTGACAGTCAGAGAGAGACAGGAAAGTGGGGTGTGTGTGTGTGTGTGTGTGTGTGTGTGTGTGTGTGTGTGTGTGTGTGTGTGTGTGTGTGCGTGTGCAGCCTAAACCAAACTGGGAGTGGACGTTACCTTTGGAGCGTAGAGAGCACAAGGGTCCATGTTTCCCTGCAGGCTGACCTTCCCTCCTGTGCGCTCCCTGAACACACACACAGACACACACATGACAGGACACACAGGGTAATCCTTTAACCAACAGGTTAAGTATTTGATGAGTGGAGCAGAAAACACAGACAGAGTTTGTTGACTTAAACGCTGCATCCTGTGACAAACCAGGGACGAGGGAGAGGTCAGTAATAGTTAACCCGCTCCTCAGGAAATGCCACAGTGCGGGGGTCAGGATCCGTGCTACAGCTGGCCTCACCCCCGAGACGGTTTCAGCTTCAAGTTGTTTTTATACGGCTGTAGCTGTATCTGCTTTCAACTGAAGGACATTCACGTATCGATCCTTTCCTGAGCTCACATTCCAGAGGTGTGTCGACACTTCAAACGCCACAAACTACAATCAGAGGAGCCAGCGAGGGCGGCAGCTCAAGCTTCTGATGTGGCACATTTAACAGAAGAAATGGCCTTTTTGCTCCATGTTGTTATCTCAGGACCAACACGGCTTTTTACATAGTTACTGAAAAGATATCAGCGCTGTGTGTGTGTGTGTGTGTTAGTGTGTGTGTTACCTTGCTGATCGTGGGTCAATGGTCCAGTCCAGCCCGACTACCTCATAGTGAGACTGAGAGAGATCCTCCAATCCGTAGTGAGCGTCCTTTGCAAACGCAATCTTGAAAACACACACACACACACACACACACAAAAATTAATCAATTTCAATTTTTTTAAAGCCACTGTTTCACAAATCAACTTGTACTATTTAGGTGCTTTGTTTTTATGCCTTTACTACAGTGACAGTCAGAGAGAGACAGGAAAGTGGTGTGTGTGTGTGTGTGTGTGTGTGTGTGTGTGTGTGTGTGTGTGTGTGTGTGTGTGTGTGTGAGAGAGAGAGAGAGAGACATGCAGCACAGGGCCACTGGTTGGATTCGCTGCAGTTAGGACTAATCCTGAATGGTACGCGCTCCGGACGAGCCACTGATGCTATTTGTGATGAAATGCTGCCACCTGCTGGTCGGCAGGTGTACCAGGGATTGTTCACCAAATGAATCCTTAATGATCCCTCAGGGGAAACGACGATGTTGAAGCAACAGAGTGACGATAAGAATAGATCCGAGTATTGAAACTAATATAGAAGGCAATTATTACAAGACAGTAAACTGAATAATGCAACAGCTGGTTTCACTGTTGACTTGTTTGTGTCTTACAGTGTGTGTGTGTGTGTGTGTGTGTGTGTGTACATCATTAGCTCTTCAGGTCAGGTACAGATGAAAGCGCACACACAGAAATATGTGAATGTGTGTTTTGTGTTTGTACACATTTATATATCGAGACAAGAGTATGTTTATTTGTTTTTGTTTGTTTTTCTGTCTCTCACCATGGGAACATCCTTTCCCGCCTCCTTCAGTTTGTCTTTGACGCGGCGAGCGATGTCTCGGAGGTACGGCAGAGAGAACTCTTTAAACTCAGCGGGGCCCAGGATCCCGGCGTGGGACTCAAACACCTGCAGAGCCTGAACAACACACACAGCGACGACATGAATAAATCCCGGTGACACATCAGAGCCGCAGCACCCTCTGATATTTGAGACAATAGTAAACACATATAAAGGTCAGGCCCAGTCTTCATGTCATCCTTTAACTTTCTAATAAACTGGAATCACTACCTCGGCCACTGGCCACTGACAAACTGGTGATTTACTGAATCAGGTTGGACCATTAAAACTTGAGGAATGTTTCAGCAAGTAAACACTTCAGTAATGTGCAAATTGGTTGCTAGGAAACATTTGCAGCACCGTCCAATCACTAATTAACAAATATAGCCTTTTATATGTAACAGATCCTCCCAAAGTAAGAGTGTAGGGGCGATGCGTTAAACTTCACTGCCAATCCTTTACACACGTTTGTTCATTGTGTAGATTATATTCTCATACAGCAAATCTGTTTTTAATCAACATGTGTAAAGTTATTTATTTGCGTAGTAATTTCATTCTCCACGTCCTTCTCATCATCGTAATATTTAACAGGTTTTTGTTTTTATGTTTTAATCTGTACAGCTTGATTTAAACTGGTTGTGTTTTAATGCTGTGTGTGCGTGCGTGCGTGTGTGTGTGTGTGTGTGTGTCCGTGCGTGTGCGTGTCCTGGGGACAAATTAAGTTTCTAGAATTGAACAAGAAGTTGTTTGGCTGGTGAAATCCATTTAATTGCATAAATCTCCACTTAAACACTCAACTAAAGTTTGAGTTTTACTTCACTAACTTTTTATCCTTTATACGTCATTTTTGTAGTTCTTGTTTCTCACACCAGTCTTTTAAATCAACAGTAGGAGCACGCTGCGTAATCACTGTAAAGCACTGAAGAATAATCTCTCCTGCAGGAAGGTCAGAGGTCAGGCAGAGCGGGTGCTCAGTCCCGCCCTGCTGCCCCACATACTAAAAACAACAACATGCTCTGTTGGTATGACATCATCTAGACTTTGTGTAATAATCCAGGTTTCTGCTCTGAGGCTCAACTTCTCTGGAAAAAAGAAACTTGCTGCCTCAAACAGATTTTGTGCTGATACTGAGAAGCAAGAAGAGTCGGCACGAGCGGCCACGATCAGCAAACAGTATTTATGTCCACCTCTAAAATACACAAAACACTTTATTCTGAATCTCTGAGGTCTGCTCGGTCGGCAGTTACATAATAAATAAAAAGGGTAGCATTGTGACTGGAGGGTGGAGGGGGGTCTGACCTGAGCTCCAGCTGCCACCTGTCCCAGCAGATACTCCACTATCACGTCTGTCAGCATCTTCAGCAGCATGTGACTGGCCTCCGGGTGTCGGTACAGCCAGCGCTTGGCCTTGGAGTGGGTGTTGGAGCCTCCGCCCTCTATCATGTAGGACATCAGCGTCCACTGTGGAGGGACAAATCAAGGAGGGGAGAGCTTTAAACATGTTTTCTTTAACCTGCTCGGCCAAACTCTATTTCCATCAGAATATACACGTCTCTGAATGAGTGTATCATCTCTCACCGGAGCTCCAGTGAATCCTATGAGCGGCACTTTGCCCTCGATCTTGTGTCTGGTCAGTGTGATGGCTTTGAAGACGTAGCCCAGCTCCTTGTCCACGTCCACTTTGACGCGCAGCCTCTGCAGGTCTTCTGGCTCCTTCAGGGGCTCCGGGAATGTAGGACCTTTACCTGGCACCATCTGGACGTCCATACCCATGGCCTGGAAGAGGAGAGGAGGGGTGGGGGGGTAAATGACCTGTCAATGACCTGTCCTGATGATTGACTAAATCACAGACACCCAAAACATTTTTTAACCTAAAATGGACATGAGAAGTAAAGAACTCTTAATTTCTGGGAACATCCATCCCTGGCACTCCCTTCAAAATAAAAGCCTAGCAGCTCAAAACAGTAATACATTAATAAGAGATTGTTTCAAAGCACCTAACTTTGCTATATGTGTTATTAAAATATGCAAACCATATTGTATGACATGCAGATTTCCACTCATCACATCACAGATACAGGTGTAAGCTGCTAATATGCAACAATATGGCCACTAGGGGGCAGAAGGTGCGGAGAGACACATCCGTCCAACATTCACTCTCCTTAGAGCTCTGCTACTTTGTGAACTGTAAAACCAAAACAGTTAGCTAAAAGAAGCTAAAACACTCCCTTAAAAAAACAACTTTTAAATCACATGTGGTCATTTGACTCAATACAAGCTGAAGTAATGCCACTAACAGAGAAATATGAAATGTGCAGAGAACAGGGTAAAGAAAGGTCTTGTTACTCTCACCTGTGGGACGACCAGGATGTCAGAGAAGATAATGGCAGCATCGAAGGGGAAACGTCTCAGAGGCTGAAAGTGGGGAAAAAAAGTAAAGAGATAACTCGCATGGTTTGTAGTTTGTCGTCTCATGACAACGCTCTGAAGATATTCTATTAATCACTCACATCGTCTCGACGTAATGTAACACGACTTAAAAGTGTCACACGCCGCTGGTTCGGTTGTTAACTGTGTAAAAACACCTTTTAAATATCAGCGAATTAAGATTTTTCTGTATGAATCCAGAGTTTTACCTGCAGAGTGAGCTCACAGCAGGCCGCCGGGGACCGACATGTCTCGAAGAAGTCCTTTCCCGCCCTGGACTCACGAAACTCTGCAGATTGGATTCAACAATCATGTGACAAACATGTGACGATAATAACAACAATAATAATAATAATGATAACAGGTGCTGAACATATGCTTACAGGCAGACAGAAAACAAACAGACAACTTGATAAAACCATTAAAGTAGAAGGGTTAGTGTTAGAAATACAGATAGAGACATGCTTGAATAGAAGAGTTATCGTTAAACAAGCCAAAATGTTGGAGACAGTACCTGGCAGATATCTTCCAGCCTGTCTCATGCACCAGACGGGGACATGTTCAGTTTCTTCTCCTCGCGCCGCTCGCAGGAATGTGTCGTTCTGCAGCTGAGGGAAGTCCTTTGGGCTAGAAAGTGAAAGAGAACAACATCTACACATTTTTTGCTGCCAAACAAAGCCAAGTGCATAACAATATAAATAAAATAATGTAATGATAAAGAAACCAAAATAAAATCAGAACCACAAAAACATTACACAGTGGCAGAACTGATGCAGCCCCCAGTGCACACATGAAAAACAAAGTGTTATTAATGTTAACACAAAGATGTGACTCTTCTCTAAGTGGTCGACTTTAAGTCACATTCATTAATTATTCCTATTGACTTCCATCTATTTTATCAGTCACACTAATCTTACGAAACTTTATTGTAGAACAAACTAATGCACATTTTGGCTTTAGTACACTAAGACTCTAACAGTCCAATACACTCTCATCACACATATTTAAATTACAAAAAGTTAATGAGGATTTGCATTTAACTGGCAATGTCCTAATCACTATAACCTTAGGGCTACAATACAGTAGCAAGCTTCTGTTATCTAAAACACAAGCATACCCCTCCCTTTCCCCCCCAGCAATCATACTGGACACACTGAAGAGCTGTCAATGATGTCAGTGATCAAGGGAGATAACACTCCTCTTCTGTCTTATCACGAGCCAGCAGCAGAAAAAAACCGTTGAATGAAAGGCTGCTTTGGATTTATCAGTGACGCATCACAACCCTGACTGAAATTCAAACTCTGATGGAAATCTAACTGTTGGATGGGATGGACCACTAAAGAGTAAAGTAGTCGTGTCAACTTCATTTCACTCCTCGCACATACTTTAATACAACTGCTGTTAGAAGAAATACATATGTATAAAAAATACCTAATGTAATAATAAATATAAACAAAAGAAATCAGGAATATGAAAACATTACACAGCAGAAGAACAGATGCAGCCCCAGTGCACACATGAAAAAGTATGTATTATTAATGTTAACACAAAGATCTAACTCATGTTTTAGTGATGGATTTATTGACTTCCATTTATTTTATCATTTATTCTAATTTTAGTGTCAAAATTTGAGCACTAGTGTTTGTTTTAGTCTTCGATATTTCAGGAAACGTTGTGATCCACTATTTATTCTTCCTTTCTTCTAGCAGTTATCCCTTAATAACACTGCAGTAAGAACTACTCATAAAGAATATGCATTTTCTCACCAACATTGGAAGTTGAGCTAATTCAGACTAAAAATGTTTTTGAGCTAAGACCATGTTTTCATAACAAGGACACAGGCAGGTTTCCAGACGTGACTCCGACCTGACGGCTACTAGCCACATTGCTAACATTATAATGTAAGGTGCTAACAGCGGAGCTACTTACAGTATTAAATCGTCCTTGCTCATGTCGGCGGCGCTGAGGAAGTGTCAGGCTTTATCAGACGCTCCTCTGTCTCTCTCTGGAGATGTCAGTCGCGACCTGCTGCTCCTCAACTGTCATTTAAACGCGCTTGCACAACTCTATCAGTCGCTACTGCACCACTGTGCTCCAGGGCGCGGCCATCTTGGAAGACCACGTGACCAAACCAGGAAGCAAACCGGGGTTTCAAAACAAAAGACCTCTTTCTTTCTGTAAATAAAGTACTCATTAATATAATAAACGAGTTTTTCCTCTTCTTTAAATCTCACACAATATACAGTTAAATATAATATCCGATATGATTTAGGAGACATCTCCACATTCTTGCAAATAAATAAATTAGCCTAAAAACAGTTCCACATATCGTCACCTTCCTAAAATAATGGCCTAAGTCATGTTTTGACAAAAATGTTTTTTTTGCCTAAATCACCCCCTCATGATGCTGGCCACCTCTGGTAAAATCGCCTGAATCCTCAGTTGAGGGGAACATGCAATTCTACCCCCGGTTGTATAATGGCCTATGTCAAAAGTGTGACTCTTTTGTTGAGTTTTTTGTGTTTCCTGAAAAACCTGAAAAAATGACTTAGGCCATTATTTTAAGAGGGTGTCGATATGATCGTTGTGTAGTGCCTCATCTCCAGTCTGTTACTGGGACCAGTTCCTGCTGCTCTGTCTAAACACAGTTCATGTTGTTATTTTCTTCATCACAGTGTCTAACTACCTGCTGTACATTTAAACTTACACTAATTCTGCTCCAGCACCCAGAGCTCTCTGCTCCTTTTAGCGACTGATTGATCGATTGAACTAACTATAAATGCAATTTGGCAAATGAAATGAATGAAAATCATATGGGATCAATTTGTTGTTAAGGACAATCTCTCAGAAAAAGTAAGAGTGACAGTTTAAATCTCTGAAAGCTAAAAAGACATCCAACACAATGACATGTACTGTGTATTTCTTTAATTTACATGTTCTCATTCAAATAGCAACAAGTGTACAGCTCAAAGAATGATTAAATGACAAACCAACAAACATTTATCACACTCGTACTATAATTGGGGTCCGGGTACCTTTCTTCATCAGTTACATTTAAACAGAAGTTACTCTCACTTTCACTCAGGAACACACGAGTCATCCAGTGTCAAACCCTGAGCAACTAACACTTGTGATGATAAAAGACCATATTTGAAATGATGAAATAAGCACAACTGATTCCACATTTATGCCCTGCAACAAACAAAGAGCTACAGCACTTCAATATGAAGTGGACTTACAGGTGATCAACCCTTCACTGCTTAATGAAATAGAGACGCACAGTTTTTACCAAAGAGCAGTATTTCTGTTAACACCACATGGAGATGAGTGGTTCAGTGTTCCAGCAGCTTATGAGATAATTAGCAATGAAATGTAAAATAGACGGTTATAATCTTGTAGAGCACGATTTCTATACCTGGAAATGTTATTATGGAACATCACAATATATAATGCTGCTGTTACATCCAAGGTCCAGACGGACATTTTGAGGTTTCTACTGCCACTGATTACTGCCTGTAGAGACGGACCTTCATTTTAGTGAAGCCTATGATCAGAGAACAGCTCAGTCGAACACCAATAAAATGATACATGATCTATATTTAAATTATTTTTTAAACTCAAACATTTCACACCACAATGGCTGCTCAGTGTGAGAGGTGAAGAGAAGTGCATCACGTCTGCTGAATCATGCATTATTTACAGTTTTAAATGTGTATGAACAAAGGTCATTGTTCATTATAACAGTTATGTTCATAAAAAGCATGTCCTTTTTCCAATGTCACATCATTTGCACAGATCGATTCTGTCTATATTCTGTCCTACCTTTGCAAACTCTTTCTATAATGTCTGCAGTTTGTTCAGTTTCTCTGTACATAAACTCTGAAAACTGTTTGTTTGGTCCAAATATTGAAATGCCAGGACACAAACAGTATAAACAGTTTTATATAATGCTCATTTGTTTTTATAAATTTCCCCTCAGGATTAAACTGCTATGCACCTCAAGGTGATACTGAAGACACACACACGTCACTGAGTGGTCAAAAACCTGCATACTGTATGTTCTCAACAACAAATATTATAATGATTACAGCATATAAATGTGTATAGAATATGTCATATATACATAAATTTACAAAAATCAAAACACAAATCTAAAGTTGCTGGAGTTATTAGTCTTTCTGGAAGTGTCTCCCTCTACGTCTGCTGCTGGTACTGTCCCTCTGTGGCGGTGTAGAAGTCTTCCAGGACGCTCTGCATGTAATCAAAGGTGGGCCTGTCCTCAGGTTTGTTCTTCCAGCAGCACATCATGACGTCGTAGAGCTCAGCGGGACAGCTGTCGGGCTGAGGCATCCTGTAGCCACGCTGCACCGAGGACATCACCTCTCCTTTAGTCATACCTGAGGACAGTGCACACAGGCGCGGAGGTGTGAGTAACGATATACGACAGGTAAATGAGGTGTTGTCGCTTCATGGTTGTACTGCCACACAGTGGAGTCTGTGCAGCGGAAGAACTTTTTAAATTCACCAGCAGAGGGCAGGAAATGTCAAAGTAATGCCTGTCTAACCGGCTCCGTGCAACAGTTCCTGCATTTCATATTTAAAAATAAAAAAACGTATTACTTCAAGATGTAATTATAACAATTATTTCAATAAACTATCATATATTAATTTGCTGTACATCCCTCTTCAAAATACCTTTACAAAGTTCAACCATCAAAAACAAGAGAAAACAGTTGTTCAGAATTCAGAAAAACAAATGCAACACCTGAGGAAGGTCAAAGAAACATTTACGTCATTCAGACGCTCCATGATTTAAAACAAGTGTAAAACTTATGCATTCAAAAGTTACTGAAGTATTATCAGAGAAATATTCTTAAACTATCAAAAGAAAAAGTTCTCATGATGCAGATTCTGTGTCACATTACTGGGTTATTACTTCTGATGCATCGATGTGTTAGAAGCATTTAAATGAAGTTGATCAAGGTAGTTTCATATTATTTATATTTAAAAATCTGAATCTACTAAGTAACTAATGCTTTAAAATAAATGTAGTGAAGTAAAAACGTTCTATATTTCTCTCTAAAATGAGTCGAGATGTAAATTAAATGCAATAAACAGTGTTGCTACTGCTAATATAAAACCAAAACTTACTACAACAACAACTGGTCCTACTTCTGCTAACAGCACCGTCACTATTGCTGCTCCTATTAAAACAAATAAAGCTGCTGCTGCCATTAACACTAATGCAGCTTCATTATCTCTCACACATTCAAATCAAAGTCACACACAGTAAGTTGAAGGCGATAAACAGAGCTAACAGTCATAATCATAGTTTGCAAAAGGTCAGTTAATGTTCACCTGGGTAAGGGATCTTCCCGTAGGTGATGATCTCATAGATCAGGACCCCGAAGGACCACATGTCGGACTTGATGGTGAAGGAGCCGTAGTTAATGGCCTCTGGAGCCGTCCACTTAATGGGGAATTTAGCTCCTGCAGATAACACACACATAGTTGTCGTACACTCAGACTTTATGTCACTAACTCAAGGTTAGACTTCAGTTGTCCAAGGATGTCAAAAATAAAATCTAAAAATGACAGTTCGTCTATGTAAATAACCCACACTCCCACACGTTCCCACTCAGGCCGCCCGTGCTGTCTCTGCATGTCATGGAAGGTTTATGTATTTAAAAAAAAAAAAATTTCCTACTCCAGTTTAAGCGTCCCCTGGTTCCAGATCACTGATCAGCCAGGTTTCATTTCATGACACACCTGTCTCTCCGTACAGCGTTGGACACCAGACTACTGTGTATCAGTGTCCTGGTGTGAGGATAAAGGAAATGTGTGTGTGTGTGTATGTGTGTGTGTATGTGTGTGTCTCAGGGGTACTGGTCATCGCGGTGCGGGTGCACATGACGATGACCCGGCAGATGAAACCACAAGCTGCTTTGATTTTCATTTGGACGCATGCATTCAGCAGAAAGAGTGAGGTACACACACACACACACACACACACACACACACACAGTTTACCCTCTCTGGCCGTGTACTCGTTGTCCTCTATGACTCTTGCCAGTCCAAAATCAGCTATTTTACAGAGGAGACTCTCTGACACCAGGACGTTAGCAGCTCTCAGGTCTCTGTGGATGTAGTTCTTCTTCTCTATATACGCCATGCCCTCTGCTATCTGCAACAGCAACAGCAAAATATATATATATCAAACACAAGAGGCCTGTATGTGTGAGCGTTATCACACTAACAGATGAAACTGTTCATAAGACCTCAGATATGGAAGCAATGGCTAAATAACATCATACAAAATCATCAAGCGGAGTGACAGATGTTAGTGACGGATTAAACATTTCTGTGTGTGAAACAAACAAGCTAAAAGAAAAAGAAAAAGTTATCACATTTGGATTTTGTTGCCATTTTCTAAAAATATTGATATTAATGATTAATCATTAAAACGGATAATTCCTGCTTTAGTACGAACCCAACATAAGAAATTCTTCACGAGTAATCACAAGCATTTATTTGTTTTCCTTTTTTATATTTCTACTCAAAAACTCTTTTCTTTTTTGTGCTTCAGTGTAGTTGTATTATTTTCTTCATTTAACTTTCATTTATTCTCAGAAAAAAACACATTAGTCATCGTTTCTAGGAAGTATCCTGGAAATGTAATTTGGTGCCATAGAAATAAACTAGTAATTTTCTTGAAGGAACTGATTCGTTCATATTATATCTCAGTATAAATATGTTGAATTGTAAACTTGACCAACAAAATTCACATTTTATGGTGTTGAGCTGAGCAGCTGACTCACTAACAGTTACAGTTAATACCAAATTACACAGTTCGTTCCAGGAAATTACCAGGATCCTTAATTAGTTTTCTCATTAACAGAGAAGTTAATGCGTCTTTGCTACAGAATCTACATGAACACGAACAACAAATAGTTAAATGACTAATTGTGATTCTTGTTGGTCATTATTCGTGGCTCTTCTGCCTGGTTTTGGGGACATACATGTATAAAACTAATCACTTATTATCGTCAGTAGAACTTTTTGCTCCGGCTCCACAGTTTTACAGTTTCAGAGACATTTATTAAAATCAGTCCTTGGCTTTGAGTCACTGACATAAACCTCTCACTGTTGCTACACAGCAACACTGCAGACTTTAACTATGAAAAGTCATATTTTTTTACTTCTAGTTATTGTTCCTCCTTTCAGTTCAGTAATGGAAACAGTTACTTTATATGTGTTTCACAATGTTCGAGGGAGAAACGAGCAGTGAGAAAGAAAACAAAAAACCTCTCATTGCGGTCTGAGTGAAAATCACCTGCGCTGAGAAATCGATGAGCTTGGGCAGCTGCTGTCTGGAGCCGTCGTCGCTCTTCAGGAAGTCCAGCAGGCTGCCTGAACACCACACACAACAGGAAATGACATCAGCGTTTTGTAACTCAGTGCGCTCCAGTGCTCGGCGTGTTCACATGTTAACTTTGACTTTGATCTAAAAATTTTATTCGTATGTTGAGTTCAGTTTTTCAGTTGTCTGGTTTGCCTGATAATCTTCCTGTGTGAAATATGTCAAAGAGTCATTGTTGTGGTCACATGAAGAATGAGTCTCGTCACCGAGCTGCTGATGTCTGCACTTCTTCTTATTAGCGCACGCTTCCCCTCAATAATGAATAATATGAACTCATTGTGCTTCACTGGAAACGACTGAAGAGAAGGACACAGGCTCATTTACCGTTGGCCATAAACTCAGTGATGATGTAGATGGGCTGCGTCTTGGTGATGACGGCGTAGAGCCGCACCAGCCTGTCGTGCTGCAGCGTCTTCATCACATTGGCTTCTTCCAGGAAGGCCTCGACCGTCATGGTGCCCGGCTTCAGAGTTTTCACCGCCACTTTGGTCGTGTTTTGGTAGTA
>NW_019524761.1:134754-205994 GCF_002814215.2 Seriola lalandi dorsalis | reverse complement strand
TGGGGGGGTGGAGAGTGTTAGTCCATTTCTATGAAAGTATGATATCATCTTGCTCGACCTCTGTGCTCAAAATACTAATCAATTTCAAACAGACTAGCTCTGAGAAACTGTTTCGTGAGGTCACAGTGACTTTGACCTTTGACCTTTTTACCACCAAAATCTACTCAGTTCCTCCTGGAGTCCTGAGTGAATGTTTGTGCCAGATTTGATGCTTTAGTAGTAAGAATGTTGGAGCTGAGATGCTGCATGATGTCAGGGTCCAAACCTTCCACGCAGGTTCATTATCAGCTCCTTTCCCTCTTGAAAATGTCTTATATAAATATATTTAAAACTCCACACCTTCAGTTTGTAATTGAGCTTTTCTTCTCTTTGGTGTTTGGATTGTTTCGACGCAACCAGAGCAGCAGTTTAATGAAGCGACGGCTTCGACAGCAGCTCAGGAAACAAAAAAAACTCCCGGATTTACACAATTATTTGCTTTTTTTCTCTTTTCGTTTTTTGAATTGGAAAAGGACGTCGTGTGAACTGCTCTGGTGGCGTGGTGCATTTTTCTTCATAGGTACCTGTCATGATGCTTGTGTCTCCCTGCCTCGTCTATGTTTAGTGTTTCCTGTTTTATTTTGAAATTACCTTTCTTTTGTGTCTATGCTCATCTTACTTCCTGCCTTTGTGCGTCGTGTATTTGATCGCCTGATTAATTTCACCTTTTCTCAACTACCCTCGCCTCCCTTTGTTTCCTTGTTCCCCCGTTACTGGATCATCTTTTTCCGCTTGCCAGCTCATCCATTCATCTGTCTCCTCTCTGTACTTTCATTGCACCTACCTTGATTTCCTAAAATCATTGAACCGTGAAAGTGATGAAGTTGAACCAGTCACTGTGCAAATATAAGCTTGGTAACCAGCAGAGAGAAAGAGGAGCAGACAAGAGACAGGAGGGCAGAGTGGGTTTCGGCTTGTGGTGGCATGAGGGGGATGTTCATGAAACTGAAACTATTTCTTGATGTAAATCTTATTTCGGACCAGACATGATGGTTGACTTCCCCTTCCCTCCACATACTGAGAGGTGTGACGTCCAACGTGTCACTGCAACAAACAGCACCTGGTTTAGCATTTGCTTTTTTATCAAGGCCATGAATCCAAATCATCCAAACACAATGAATTCACACCTATAATCTTCTCACAAACATTTTAAAGTTGAAAAGATCCGTCTGATATTTATTTTGTCACGCATCTTTGTTTTTATTCGGAAGGTGTTTCATGTCGCTCAGTAATAAAAACCCATTTCAGAATAAATCTAATAACTGGAACTAAACTTTTCTATCATAACCCACCGACAGATGAAAAACAAAACATGTGCTCACCACTATGTTGTGGTGTCACGTACTTCCCTCTCACTTCGAAGAATTGCAACAGCAAACGTATTACTCGCAGTCATCAAGGATATTTTTAAACGTGGGATACAACTTAGAAATTTCACATACTTCTCTTTTAATGCCCCTTTTCTGGAATGTGTGTGTGTGCGTGTGTGTGTGTGTGTGTGCGTGTGTGTGTGTGTGTGCATGTGTGTGTGTGTGTGTGTGTGCGTGTCCAATGCAAATCTCCCTTCAAACCTAAACATTTCCTCCACAGACGATAGCACTGACAACACTGAGGCTTTGTGTGGACATTTCTCCAGAGAAAGCGAATAAATCTTCATCAAAAAATATGTTACACACCTAATGCAGAACAAGCGCAGGAAGTCATTTTTGTTTTAATTATGAGGAAATGGAACTTCCCTGCGCTGTTTACTTCTGCTGCTCTGAAATTACAGTAAATGAAAGAAAGGAATCAGAAATCCTTGGAGCTGCTAGTCTCAACAGGACGCGTCCGTCTTTACACAATCACCAAAATCAGCTGACCATGTGCAGAGTATCATGAATTAATTAGAGCAGGACTGGTGTAATTCTGTGTGCGCCTCCACCTCACATCAGTGGTATTTATTGATTATTTATCTTACAATTAAGACCATATTTCACATAAACTCCACGGTGCCCTCAGTACAATCTTAATTATTTGCATTAGTAAAGTGGGTTTACTATATATACAATGTTAGTTATCATTCTTTCACTTGTTTAGTAATCTTGCAATGTGAAAAATTTAAAAGCTTATCTACTCATGAGTAGATAAGCCCTCCCTATCTACTCTTGGACAAAACAAGTTGTTCCCAGTCAATATTATTGATTAAATGAAAGTTTTTTTTCTTCTTCTCTTTACTCACCCATCCAGACTTCTCCAAACTGTCCTGCTCCTAGTTTCTTCACCATCTTAATAGACTCTTTGGAAATCTCCCAGGCATCTTTATCCCACGGTTTCTGAGCTTTGGGTTTTACACATGGACGGTCCAGTTTACGACACAGGCCATCCGCTTTGTCTGAAACATGAAATCCCTTTTTTTAGTCATAAATAATAATCAGTGACAAAAATCAACACTTCATACTATTGCAAATATGTAATAGGGGTAGGACTCATATTATTATATAATGGATATTAAATCTGTTTTCTATCTGTTTTAAGCAGCAACCTCCAGGGATGAAAAACGCAGCTGACACAGAAGTGTCAAAACCTGCAGTTCCTCAAATGGCCACTTGAATTGTTCCAACAGTGAGTCAGTCTCCATAGACTCCCGTGTTAAAATGTCCAACTTCCCAGCAGAGATCAACATGTTTACAGCCTGGTGCAAAAACAGTTGTAGCCTCTATAGCTAATTTCCTCCCTAATGACAACTGTATGAATTATGTAAAAATTCACCCATTTAAATTTTATCAAGGCTTAAATATATGCATAATTGGGGGCGTGGCCACTTTGAGTCACAGTCTGCTTGCCCTCACTATGTTTGGGGTGTTGGGATTTTTCATGCAAATATCAGTCAAACAATACGACTCGCTGTGCAGTTAGCTGACTAACAGAGAGCGAGGACGTCTGTGTTCCTGTTTTTTAAAGTGAGTGAAATTCTGGTATTATTTTATTTATATGTTAGCACTAATTAGCAGGTATCCGAGTCTGCGCTCACTATACTTGGCTTGTTAGCTTAGCTCGTTACTAGCTAATTAGCCAGCAGATGAATTAGCCCTGGGTTAGCCAAGCAAGACGCCCAGTTGTGCTAATGATGCTAACAGGAATATATGCTTGCCACAGATATTAAAGCAGAATACATCGAAACCTCAGCTAAACACACACTCTGACTGCCCATCTTTGGATTAACCAGGAGTTAGGCGGAGTCAGGCACTGCCAAGATGGTGACCGTGGAGCAGCTCACTCTAAGCTTCAAAACCCTCTTCAGAAACCTGTGGCTGACGTCACAGAGGCAACGTCCATCTTTATTTACAGTCTATGTTTTTTTTCTAATCTTGTTTCCCCTGACCTCCAGCAGCTTAACTTCTACTTCTACTTGCTGCAGTGATGAACAAAGGTTTTCTCTTGCACCTTCAGTTACTCTTCAAGTTCTTCTGCTCCAGAGTCGTACTCACGGTGGTAGTGTTTGATCATGCTGCCAATGTCAGAGAATGAGATTTTAGGGGAGATGTAGTGGCCGCCATTATCCAGCATCCTTATCTTATAATGTTTGACTGAGTCTGCCCCCTGGAAGTCCACGTCTCTGAGGGACAACGAATAACTCCCTGTGGAGAAATCACAAGATAAAAGAGAATGATTTGTACTCAGTTTCACTAGATTCATCGTGAATGTATTCATTTCTCTCAGTGCTGGTGTGATTTCCAGACCTTTTGATGTTTCACTTTCCCTGATAAGATAAGAGCCTGGTTTGTTTG
Source organism: Seriola lalandi dorsalis (assembly GCF_002814215.2). Lineage (NCBI taxonomy): Eukaryota > Metazoa > Chordata > Actinopteri > Carangiformes > Carangidae > Seriola > Seriola lalandi. Next base: position 202,188 of record NW_019524761.1, on the reverse strand, counting down.
CCGGAGCCAACAACTGCCTCTCTGCATCCTTCCTTGTGATGTCCTTGAAAAACCACCTGCAACAGGAAACACTCTGAATATACAAAATGGACGAATTCTTCATATTCATACTGAAAATCTTTATGAATATGGGAAGTTAAAAAAGAATCACTCTGTAATTCACACATGTAAGATCTTTATATACGATGTACAATTGTGCAACTGTTTGCATGAAACAAAACGTTTTTATCGAGACCCTAAAGTAATTTGTTCAGATGCAGGGACTCACTCCTCCGTTTCGATGGTGTCGGCCTTAGCGACGTAATTAGACGGGATGAATCCTTCTTTTTTGGTCGTCAGTGACTTTGCTTTCCACCACTCACCACGTCTGCAAAAAAAAATCAATTAATTTAAGCAAAATTGTCGTTTGTCTTTGATTGTCAGGCACCTTCTGTAAATTCCAGGTTTCCTAAAAATGCTTTTGAACCCTAATTATTCCATTAAAATCCACCTTGGGTGGTTTAAAAATACAACAATAAAAAATCATTTTCTAAAGTATAAAAACATTAAATTTAAAGCAAACGCTTGATCCTTGCAGAGAGTGGAATATTGCTTTGGGATATTGTATTATACAGTTTGAACATCTTTGGTTTCTGCCTCACATGATGCAGTATATAAAAAATAAATAAATGATAAATAACAATTCCTGAAGTTGAATTATTCTTATATAAATATAAACAGATAGACACTCACTCCTCTAAGACCTTCAACTTTTCTCCTTTCTTGAACGTTAAGTCTTCCGGGTGCCCGGATTGGTACGGGTAGAGGCCGACCACTATTTTGTCGACCCCCCTTTCCTCTAAGAGATGAAACAGAAAACAGATACTGACATGATGAATACTGCACAGTAAAACAAATAGGTCAACAGCTAGGATGCATTAAACAAATCTGCAATATGTGTAAAATGCAGAGCAAGAATTCACACTTTTCACTAGCAACTTCAGCTAAATATTAACGTGCGACTGTGGCTGATGTGTCATGTTTAATAAGTAATAAATACACTATTACACTCACTGTAAGTCAGTTGCACAGAAGGAGCTTCCATGTAATGTGGCTCAGTTTAACTTAATATAATATATATAATATGCACATGGCCATATTGTTATTGGTCACTGCATTTTAAAATTCAGCCCAAAGCTAAACCTTTTTTTTTTTGGTTTAAACTTATAAACAACACAACACCAAGCAGTCGTTCTGTCACTGGGCTAGCAGCTAGTAAGATGTCAGGAAGGCAATATATCATTGCACATCCTTCTCAAGAATAGTAATATACTAAATACCATCACCATTTGCATTTACTGGTGAGTTTTACCAAATCACAGTGTGTTCCCTGTGGTTGGCCTCGACATGTGTCACTCAGAAAACTGTGAGTCACAAAATGCTCAGTTCTTGCTAAAGCTCCAGAGAGAAGTGTGAGAGAGGAGTAGATGTAAAACTATATTGAGATGGATTTTTGGCAGTTAAAACCACAAATACACCGACCAGCCACAACATCAAAAAGAGTAACTGGCTCACCTGAGTCCCTGAGGTCACCTGACTCACCTGTTTGTTGGCTCATAAAATCTCAAATTGTAAAATCAAGGAACAGCACTTCTAGAACAGAGGCTCATTTAACTTTCCTGTCAGTGTGTTTTTACACCAATACTTTTGCAAAAATAAATTGTAAGTATGAAAGAAAGAGTGAGGAATACCTTCCAACTTTTGGAACACCTGACCAGGTAGCAGGGAGTTATTCTGCAAAGGCAAACACAGAAACTGTGTAAATGTTACACCAATAACTGCTTCTAACACAATCCTGTAATATATATCTATCATACATACAGTTATTACTTGTACATAACAGAATTTCACAATCTTTTCATCGTCATCGTGTCAGGCGGGGAAGTTCTGCTCATTTGGAAATATCAGAGTCAGTTTTTCCGAATGGGGAAAGGGTGTATTTGAATTGTAAAATAGTCTCTAGAGAACTGAATAACTTCACTTTTACAACATTCTCCATTTGACAATATTTGAAGATGATGTAAAAACATTAAAATGCATGACTTTTACACTTTGATTTTCAAATAACTCAACAATAACTTTGTTGCTAAGACAGCAGAAATCATGTCCTGACTACTTACTGTGGTGTTTTTTGTATTGAAGGTGGGGTCTCTGACATAGTGCGTTTGGTCGGTACGTACAGTCTGCGGGCTGCTTTTCACCTCCACACCTCCGCTCAGTCCTTCGCTCAACGTGGACTTCATACAGCCCATTCTGCCTGAAGGAGGAAGTGAGAAAAAGGAAGAGTGTAGTGGAGTGTTACGCATTTACCATTTACAGCTGCTGAAAATAACAAAATGTTTGGTATTGAACACCTGTGGCTTCTTTGTTTTGTAATGCAGAAATAAAACAGAGCCAATAGTGACATTTTCATCTTTCTTTATTTTTTTATCAATGGATGATAAAAAAAAAGAAAAGAAAAGATGCACCTGGTGTAGCTCATTTTGTGGACAATTCTCAAAATTCAAAAGAATTCTTCTGTAAAGGACCATTACACTGATTTTTATTATTATGTGTTATGTACGTTTACATGCTTCATAAATCAGTTTTGTCTGTATCTGACAGAAAAGGCCTGAACACCACCTGATCAGCTCTCTTTGCAGCTCCAAATGACTTTTTAAAAAAAGATAATTTACTTAAGTACAAGGAGCAGTATCCACACACTATTTGGTTAGCAGGCAAACTGGGTAACTAACTAGTTGACTTAGCTAACAAACAGCTGTATGCTAACGTTACTTGTTCTGCTTCTCAGTGGGTATTCTCTATAAGGCTGTGTGAAATGTCGTCATTTGTATTTATTATATAATTATAATAACTTATATAACTTATAACTTATATAAATATTTATATAAGTTTGTTCTTCTACAGTCGTTGAGACCTCAGCTGTACTAGCTGGACACAATTTGACATGTAGGTTTATTTATTAAGATCCAATGTGATCTTTGTGTTACCAATTGTGTGAATATTACCAATTGTGTGAATGTAAATGCAGAAGATACAAACCTAAATTTGTTTATTTGGGCCTCTTTCAGATTGGGTTTAATCTTCATTATTAATATCACTGTAAAGCGTTTCATACACATTATAGGCCTATAGAACATTTACACAATTCTGACTTAACATCCATTATACATCAGTTGTATTAGTCATACTGTAAACAAATTACAGCACTGAGGTCCAATGTTTGATTGTCCGGTAGACAAAGGTTCCCATTATGTTTTTATCTTTAATGGTACACAATGAAATTAATCTCTATTCCTTAAATTGACTTTGTGTTTATCGTGCACCAATACTAAACTTGTCCTGAATACATGTTCGTGCCACTCTAATTTTTTTTTTATTGCTGCAGTTTTCTGTATTAAACCTCACAAACCCTGACACAGAGGCATCGAAACCAAATGACCACATGACCTCAGAAGATGCTTCCTGTGTAACAAATGGTGATATTTCAGAGGAGGTGTAAAGGGGCCAAAGGGACCACAACCTAACACCTAGTTATCAAGAGGAGGGTCTATTTCCATTCCTGTGTTAATCTAGCTGTTTATTTTGTTTCTATTATCCATGACCTCATCAAGCCTAACCTCGTTGTTATTGTTGTAACCATGACAACGTAGATCGTCTAATCTTAAGGAAGTACTCATTTTATATTTTCATATTTCCCTAAACTATTTAATTATATTATATATTATATTATAATAATTATTATTATTAACCAAGTAGTTTTTGTTTCTAAACATAACCAAGCCATGGCCCTCTATTACTGTAACCATGGCGACAAAGGGTCCGGTACGCTGCTGTCGTACGTTCCGCATGTTTATCATTGTAACCACGACAACCAAAGTCTGGTACGCCTGCTGCGTAGGGGCTGCTTCCTGATCGATGAACAACTGGAAAAGATAATGAAAATCCGCGGGGACATCGACCCATATGTCAAGGTAAAACAACATATTTGATAACCTAGTAGCTAACCTAGTAGAATTGTTTGAATGCTAACGTTAGCTTTTTGCTAACGTTAGCATTCAAACACTTCTTAGCTAACATTACCGTTTGATAGTGGTGCATGATACAATATCAAAGAAATTAATTTATTCTGAAATATCACTGCAGATCTTGGACACATTTAGTTCAACGTTTAAATAAAACATCATGATATTAAGCTTGCAATGTAACATTAGCTGCCTTGCTATCTTTTCAACCAGTTAAGTTAGCAGTGATACCCTGCGCTGTTATATTACAGTATTATTGATTTAGGTTGATTATGAAACCATATAACATTAGTTAATGTTTAACGTTTGCACAAGCCAGTGGATTAATTTGTCATCTGACAACTTTAGTAGCGCCAACATTTGACATTCATGTCAGTTGCAAACTTTAAGTTTGCTAACCTAGCATTAATTTACAGTGTGGGCTGGCCTGACATTCAACATCTGGCAACATCTGGCAAATTCATCTGGCCATTTATCAGTGTATTAAAAGGAAAGTGAAGGTAAACAAGTCAAGTTCTTCAACCATCTCAACATTCTCGCACAGGATTTATTCAGAGACATTAAAGTGCTCAAGGCTTCCCTCCCTCAGCGCGACATCAGGGGAAAATGGCCGCCGTGTAAAATAACTGACCTGTGGTTGATCTGGTGACTGAAATATCTATATGGTACAAGAAACTGTGAATTTTGTTTAAAGGTCACATCCAGTAGAAGCCTTTGTTTCCTTCCCTGGAGAAAACTTGGCACATACATCTTTGGACCCATTAGAGAATATTTAATCAGTTTGCCATCCTGTTTAAATTAGCTTTTCTTCTGATATAGTAGGTTAAATGCTCAGTATTCACTTCCTCATTCTTTATTTTCTTCCTGTCTTTTCTCAGTTTTGGTTTTTGGTAATGTTTAAACTACTAGAATGCACTATATACAGAGCAAAAAGATAAACCTGAATAATGATTTAGACAGATATCAGAGTAATTATTATAATGCAACCTTATATGATTATGTGTTAAAATAATGTTTGGTATGTGAAATAAGTAATGACTTAATGACACGGTGAATCACAGGTCAAACAATTATGGCCAAAGGAGCATAACCAAACAACAGAATGATGATCTCAGATAAGGTAAAATCAACTTTATTGATACCACACAAGGAAACTGTGTCACAGGAGCAGAAGTAGGAGATGGTGATAAATCATCAGTGAACACAACACGCTGCTCTTTCAATGGGAAACTAAAATTTATGATTGAACTACTCAAATCAGAGAAAGAAGGAACACACTTAGCCAGTCCTGCAGGGCAATGAATTCTCTTTAGTACAGCAGGAAACATAAAATAGGTTAAATTAAGTAGATAAAGGTCAAGAGGAATCAGCTGTGAAGAGGAGCAGTCAACCACATACAGTCCATAGTAACATCATAAACATTAAAACTTTAGTTTTATAGCTTCCAAAAGCAGGTATTTGGTCATAAAATATTTGACTAACATCAATTTTCACCTGATGAAAAGTTATGGGATCAACAAAGTTACCACAATCCAAGTTATCCAAAGTGGAACACGAATTCATGACAATCCATCCACTCATGTTGTAAAGTGGAAATGGCTATTCTGGTTGCTCCTGATTCTGGACGGTAAAGTCCCATAAAGTTTTCCCATAGTCAGTGTTATCTGACTCACAATTTATTCATCTCTATGACTTACATCAGTATGAATTTAAGATAAACACAAAGCTTGTGCTACAGAAAATGGACCAGACTCAGTGAATAGCTCCCTAAGCTTAACATGTCCTATGATAACTATTAATTTAGCTGTACAGACTAATGAGCAGTGATAACTAACATGTCTTTGGGGTCATCAGGTGGGAACCTCCTTTCACCAGTGTTTCGTCTAGTTGGTCCCACGACACCTCCAGGAGGTTAGACAGTGATCACTGGCGTCCCAGAGTCACTCCCCTAATGCCAGCCATCACTGCTCCTCACACCACGACTATTTTCTTTATCTTGCCTATGCTACCACAAACAACACCATCATCAACTCTGACAAAACACACTAACAGATTAAGCAGATTCAGCAAACAAACTCCCCTAAACAGTTGGAGAAAGTGGCGGCCATTTTGAATTTATACCAGTTAAATTATCAGTGCAAAAGACTAAGATCTGCATATGAAAATATCTTTTTCTTAGCCTTGGTCCCATGTTTCTATGCTCAGCAACACTGAGGATACGCTTTAAAGAAAAGATTAAAATGGAAATGCATAATTAGGGAATCACACTTCCAGAACCAGTGGTCCCAGGATATTTAACTGAAAGCCACATATGTAGACCTCACAGTGGTGCTAGATGAAAGGTTGGCGGATCAGCAGAGTAATTTAGATTCATCCAGCGGGGGGCCATGAATGTTTGTACAAAAATATCGCACCAGTAGATGTTAAGATACTTCACTGGATAAGGGACACTATAGGAAAAGTCAAGGGATCAGCAAAGGCAGTAAGCTTCATCCTGAGGGGAATGTGAATGCCTACTGAGATATTTTAGTCAGAACCAAAGTGGTGACAGACACCGGTAGTGATAATTATCCACATTCTATAATCATTAAAAACCTGTTATTTTAAGGCCTCAAATAGCAGCATGACACATGCACTTACCCCTGTCTACAATATAATGGCACTTTTGTTCCTAAGGAAGTTAAGTCTAGGTTAGTTTTGAGTAATAGTATGCAAAACAATAGTGGTAATCTGTCTTTGGACAAGATGATTGTTTGGACAAGAATTATGGAAAAAAAGTTCAAGCACCATTAACCCCATGGCAGACAGAAAAAAGGGGACACACCTAAAAACCAGAAATATAGCTTAACCTGTCCAAACAGATTTAGATGTTTATGATTTTCATATGATTGTGAGCTGTGACTTGTCATTGTAAACAAAGCGTGAAAAAGTTTGTGAATGAAAATGTTATAACAAACATCTGGGTGGTTTGTTACTGGCTTTGTTGGTTCATTGCCTCTGTTATATATTTTTAACTTGACAGACGGCAAACAGCCGGAAACCAAGGGTCTAAACAGATTAGAAGACGCCCCACACACACACACACACACACACACACATACACACACACACACACACGTGCGCAATGTGCTATGCTGTTGCAAACACACAAACTTTTCCTTCCTCCTTACTGAGCCACTGACTCAGGAGAAGAAATGAAAGGAGAGGAAACAGTCCAGTGTGGGAATAAGTTATTGATTAACCTGATCACATTCAGAGCAAAAGTCATATCAAATGAATTTAAACTGGTGATGGTCAAAGCCATTACAAACCACACTTAAAGTTTAATAAAAACCACCCATACTGTGGTCTGAAGGTAAAACTTTAATTTACACTGAAGAGAAATCCAAACAATAAGTGAAATAAGTTTTTAAATAAACACTAAGGAAACTTTCAAAATTGGATTGGACTGGTTAAAAATTAAAGATAATCTACAGGCTAGTCACTCAATATTGACCTTTTTCAACAAATCAAACTGTTATCTATAAGCATCTTAACTCTTCTCGTGTGTGTGTGTGTGTGTGTGTGTGTGTGTGTGTGTGTGTGTGTGTGTGTGTGTGAGTGAGAGAGTGTGCATGAACAGACGCACAATGAATGATTCATTAGTGCTTACCTCTCTCTCTGTGTCCCGGTCAGTCCAATGCTTATATGTCTTTTATTCCTCAGATCTCTCGCCTGTGCTTTTCATCAGACTGACCCCCAGACTTGCTGACTGTCAAGCTGGAGAGATGTGGTTTGTAAAGTGGGTCAGCCGGTCGTCGCGAACTGTTACGCTCAGCCGCCAGAATGAGGAACTTGGAGAAACTGGTCGGGGATTTTTGTTTTTTTTTCACTGAAACTTCCTGGTACAATTGTCTAATGATTATTTGCATAATCAGCTACACAGACACACACAGGGGCGCAGCAGACAGATGGTCTTTTAGGTCTTTGTATACGAAAACAAACCTGTTAATATTGAAGTTGAGAAGAGTTTTTACATTATGTCATAAATAAAAAAGAATCTCTTCTATATCTGCAGACATTAAACATTATAGGGTCCTCACACATTTCCTTTTATGCTTTTGTCAAATAATTAATCTGCTATAATTGTTGATAATGGTTACCTGAGTGTTAAAAATAATATTTACAGCCTAATTTGTTTTTACCACATTTTGAGTGTAATGCATGGTTTAGTGTCGTTTGATAAATCCTCCCACAGTGCCACCTGCTGGCCAAATTGCTGAGGTACAACAACACAAGAAACAGTGTTTTTACTGTCATCCATCATTTATTTTGCTTTGTTTGACACAAGAAGTAGAAAATATGGTTATAGACAGTCAGACAAACACCTACACGTTTAGCAGAATCATGCACCTGCCGTACGTCTACATGCTGAATTATGAACAGCTGGGTTTCCACAGTGTAGTTGAAGCGGGAGTGAGTCACTACACAGTCACATGGCAGTTTACAGTTTGAAAACCTGACTGAATGAGTATTATAAAAGAAGAGCTATATTTAGCCTATTATTGTCAGCCTGAATAAGAGTGAGACACAGTCAAGCTGCAGTCTTACAGTAGGATTATACTCAGTAAAACCAGGGAGAACAAATGACAAAATACACAGTTTCAAAAATTGCATGCACGATGGTCTTTATGGATGTCGATTATGGGATGTTTCCATTATTACACAAAGTAGCAGGAATGTAGTTCAGCCTCAGTGTCAGACACAGAAACTTTGACACAAACATGTTACACTTACTGGAAGCTCCACTGAGTTTTGCATATCTACATTTAAGGAACAGTTTGACGTTTTGGGAAATGCACTTTACAGCTGAGACTTAGATGAGAGGATCGACACCACTCTCACATCTGTATGCTGAATATGTAGCTAGAGAACAGTAGTGCTGCTTTATCAGGAGACTAAAGTACATTAATGAACAACACAAAGTCAGTTAGCTAATCTGTTGGCTAATAATACACCTCTAAAAATCATTAATTAATTAATTCTTTAATTTATTCAAAAACTGAAGTGTAAAAATGACTGGTAACTTCCTTGAGTATCCACTGGTTACCTGGCAACCACAAAATAGTTGTTAATTGGCTAATGGCTAACTGGTTAAATTATAGAAACATGCTGCAAGTAGCACAGACACCGATGGAAATGTTTCCAGGGGACACAAAAAAAGTGCTGAACCCGTCTGGGACGCACTTGCTGTTCAATCAAACATACTTTATAACACGCTTTGTGACCTTTGAAGTTCTGAAGATGGCTTCAGGTTCATCACTTTTTTGTGTCCCCTGGAAACATGTTGTTGTCACCTGTGCTACTTGCAGCGTGTTTCTGTATTTGGTTGTGTTGTGTGTATTTGCGGAGCATGTGTTATCAAATTGTGTTGTTGTGTTTTCTATATTTGCTTGTGTCTTGTCTATCTGCATGTGTTTCCTTAAGTTGCAGAATGATGTTTTGAGCTCTCAGGGCCACCGTATTCACTTCAGTTTTTGGTATGAATTAATTAAATCTTACATAATTATATATAACACGCTAATTAGCTAACTTTAGAGTTGCTGGTGGTTTTTGTTACCTTCAGATATATCCAGGCTAGCTGTTTCCCCTTGTTCCCAGTCTTTATGCTAAGCTAAACTAGCCTTCAGCTAACTCTAGCTACATATTGAGAATACTGACATGAGAGTGGCATCAGTCTTTCTCATCTAATTTTCAGCTTTAAGGTTGTGGTTATAATGGCATCATTAGAAAAGTAAAAAACAAAGTATTAACATTTTAAAAGATACAGTAGTACACCATCATTTCTTTTTTTTTCTTTTTTTTTTTAACAACTGAACCATTAAATATGTCATCCTTACTGACTGTACATGTTTTGTTGGTGTCACACCTCCCCAGTGCTACAACCTGCTGCTTTCTACAGGATAGTCCAGTTTCACATACAGTACACATCTGGATTTTCAGCAAACACAGTGCCGTGTTTTTGTTCATGGTTGTTTTCCAGCTCTACTGCAGCTGAGTAGATCAATTCCCTCCATAGTATTGTCACTTTAAAAGAAGCACAAGCCATTAACTGGCAATATAATCTGTATCAGCTTCACTACCTCTACAAACATGCGACTCCCACTGTGACCCATTACATCAGCACGTCTCAGTGGTCTCACAAATTGCTTACACTACTACAAAACTCACATAGGATCTCTGTCTATTTTCTCTTTTCATTCCCAGTCATCCAACCTGTGTGTTTAGTAACTAAGACTGAAAGTAAAATCAACTTTACAAGAGCTACAAATTTGTCCTTCTGCTCACACCGGCTCTGAAAAAAAACCAAAAAAACACCCTGCAATCAGTCTGTTATTCTATTGCACAGCAGAGCCACAGGGACATGAGAGCGCCGGATGATCACATCGCAGCACAGCGCCGCTACAGTGGTTTTTGGGTGTCAATGCCCTGCTTATAGGCACCTCAGCAGTGGCGGTGCTACCCTTCGGCTACCAGCCCACTTTAGCAAAACCGATTCATCACACAGAAACACACACGTCACACGTGAAGGTTAGCTGTTCCTCTGCTCAGCCTCCCTCTGCGCTGAGGAGGAGGAGCTCTGGCTGTCCTCTGTGTCGTCTCCCTCTGCAGGACAATCAGGAGAAGGAGAAAAGTTTTAGCTCGGTGTGGTATGAAAATCAGAAAACCAAACATTTATTATCTCAACCACATTTGTAATTCTTTCCTGATCTTACAGTCAACCAAAGACTGAGAGACTGTTAACTTGGGACTGACTCTGTAGCACTCAGCCCTCAAGCTGTGCAGCTCTGTAGCTTCACTACAGTAGGTAAATAAAAGCAACACGAAAAATAAAACTTTTGACTTACATAACTTCTAACATATTATCTCTCTAAGTGATGATGATCTAATTTTGCATAGCTTTGTCCAAAGAGCCGTGTTTGTATTTCCCACACAGCTGCAGAAAGGCTGATGAAAGTCAAGCCCATCTTTCTTCTTCTTGAGTGTGTCTCTTTATTTAGAATACAACAGCCCTTCACAACAGTACACCTACAACTCATGCCTGCACAACACGCACAATAAAAAACACAGTAAAATGGCTTCTAAATAAACAGCAGAGTAATAATATAACACTTTAACTGCGCCTGCAGTTAACCCCATAACGTCCCTTTTACGTAGCCTATAGATATTACTATGAGCACATTAGATGACTTTTATTTTGACTTGATAAAAATATGAGCCCGTGTTTGTCCATCAGCTTGTTTGTATTTACATATAAATGACTTACATGAGACCAGAAATGGAGCAGACTGAGAGTAAACGTGGGGCTGGGATACTTTTATGTACCGAGCGATTTGGTGTGATATTATCGAGGATGGAGAAATGCCTCGTCATTCGATACCAGATCTTGATGTCTAAGGAGTAAATGTGTAAGTCTCATCAGCGTCAGTGAGCCAATGAACATGCAGCGTGCTGGGACCCAGCTCTAGTAATGCTGGTGATTGGCTGTTTAATTACACGAACACGTTTGAGTGTGTAAAGAGACCGAGCTTAAAAATAAAACTAAAATTTGTACGTGTTGTGTATAGTTATTTTCTTTTTGTTGAAATGGATTTGATAAAAAAAATGTATCGAAAAGATATTGATAAGAATCGGTATCGAAGTGAAGGTATTGGTATGAACGATACGCAGCCACAGTATGTGCAAATAAAAAACTAATTTTAACATTTTATTTTGAAAGGCTAGCATACAGAAGACGGAGGAGGTGGTTTCCTTGTAGAGCCTCAGTAAAATTTAACAAGCCAAGCAAGAACATTGTGACCAACCTAAACTGCTTTTAGATGATGAGACTCTACGCACAGTACGACTCAAGGTGTTGTGCTTCCGTCTGCATGTTATTTTTCATTCAACATATTGTGTTTAACTGTGGCGCCTCAGTCAACATCACCTTTATATCAATGGAAACACATGCAATGCTTCTGTTCCGCCTCCTGACACACTTCCATAGGTGAATACACAATACTGGCCCAACACAGTGCAGTGCATTACAGTATAACAAATATATACAGTGTTACCTCCCCCTCCAGCGTTGATGTGCAGCTGGGACAGGGACAGGGTGAGGGGCAGCTCTCGTCCCTCGGGGTCGGTGGGACTCTGCAGGATGTCGTGCAGGGCGTTCCTCCGTCCCGTCCTGCCAGAGGCAATGAAGTCCGCATACGTGGCCTCAACATCAGACATCGCTCGTGCATCGTTCACACAGCAACACCTGCGAGAGGAGAGGAGCAGCTTTAATCAACACACACCTCCAGATGTTCACCTCCATATGTCAGAGTGTGGGAACCTACACCTGAAGACAGTGAGAGACCCCCAGTCCTTCATAGTACTTCATACCCCATTACACATACACATACATATTTATCATATGACATGTTACTCAAAAGGCAGTAACAGGACTACAGTTTTCATTTTAGTTCATTTTAAAATGTCCAGTTTATATAATGATGTATGGTGTAATAATTTTATTCCCACTATGTTTAATTATAAGCACAGTATTAGCCTCATGTCTGCAGTCTCAACAGCTCTTCTTTATATTCATTCACAGCTTTACAATATGAAGTATCTGAAGCTAATCCAGGCAGCCCGTCCATGATGAGGCCCTCAAGTCAGGTACCATGTAAAGCCGGGACCACAAGTCAGATCAGATTCCTACAGTAACTCATAAGGTGATTTTATAGTGTCTGAGTCCCGTTTCAGCTTTTTCTTACCTTCAGTGATTGGTCTATCAGTGCTATAACCCGAAGCTACATTACTAGGGAGTGACTTCACCTACAAGGCAGAGCGACGGGCCCGACATCACATCAACCGATCCAACAAAACACAAATCCCCCCCCCAAAAAAAGAAGAAAATTCAAAACACAAAATAAAAAAAATCACCACAACCGAGCGGCGAGCGGCGGCTACAGATCCAAACGCCTCCCGCTACATGCCGCGACGTGTCAGCTGCACGAAAACAATCCAACAATATCAATCACATCAGCAGGACGGTGTGAGGAGTCCCCGATCTATTCTCCATGGCCGCCGCATCTTCCTCCTTCGCGGCCAATCAGCTGCCAACAAGCCGCATCTGAGCGCTGATTGGACAGGAGACACAAAAGGATGAGAGGAGAGGGATCTGAGTAGCACCAAGCCCGATGATGCGTTCAGGGTCACCTCGTGAAATATCAGTTTGACTCTCCATCTCTCTATGTTGTTCTTGGCTTTTGGGCTGTTAATAATAATAATAATAATAATAATAATAATAATAGTAAAAGTAAATTATAAAATAACAAAACAAGCAACAAAAACGTGCAGACAAATCAATCATAATAAAAAATAAAAACAATAGAAACACAATGAAAATAGAGATACAAATTAGCAATATAAAACTATGTGAAATAGCCTCTTCAAAAGAGTTGTTTTGGATTAAAGTAGCTAAATAAAATAAAATAAAAAACAGACAAAACTAAGTGAAACCTAATGGATAAAGCAGCTTGTCCATACTTCAGTGGATACAGTGTGAGCACTTTGGCAGATTAATGCTAAAGGCTAAAGTTGTAGAGATTTATTGATTACTTGATTAATCAGTCAACAGAGAATTAATCGGGAACTATTTTGATAATCAAATAATCTTTTAAGTTAATTACAAAGCAAAAATGCCAAACATTTAATGCTTCCAGCTTCTCAAAAGGGAGCAGAGACCGCTTTGTTTTGTTTTATATTATAGGAAATGGAAAATCTTTAGGACTGTTGTTCAGACAAAACAAAGATTTTTCATTATTTCCTGAAGTTTCATGGACGAAACTCAGACTCATTAATTATAATATAATTGAGAAATCTTTTGGGAAATGTATCAATAATGAAAATAATTCTTAGTTGCAGCCCTGACCTTGGTGTAAACATGAGGACGACCTGAAGGCAACAAGAAAATACAGTCATATAATCAATGTTGACAATTTTATGACTTTATTGTTTTTATTGTTATCAAAGCATTTACAGTCTGTTGCACCATGTGTTGCAGTGGAGGTTAAACTATCTAATATACAGCTTTTCAGAGAATATAATTATCTTTATCTTTATATACAGTGGATACACTGATGTATTAGCTGTACTCTATATTATACAGAGAGCTTTTGTCATCCAGAGGGACACAATGAGCTGCATCAAGTCTGGGTCCAATAATCAGAGGGAAAAACACATTTTGGGACATATTTTGATTCAACATTAACCATGAACAAGTTAATGCAAAGACATAATTCTGTGCAATATTCATTCACACCACAGGGTGGGGCTCTTGTCACTATGAATGAATACAGCTCTCTAACTTAATGTAATTTGCATACTCACATGAAAAAGCTCATAACACAAGAACTGTAGGGCCATAATGGATTTATGAGACATCATCTGAAAAGTAACATCTAGTTTCTGAAAATGTGCTTGTTTAGCATAGGACTAAAACCCCACCTAAACTACATCAGCTCATACATGGTATTTTTTTGTCCTCACCTGAAAAAAGTCATATTTGATAACAATAACTAGGCTTTTATACAAGAACTATGAAAAACCATCATATCCCTCCTTGTCAAAAAACTATTGTCCAAAACTCCTGTGTGACGTTTGAGGCCTCTGGACCTAATATTATGGCAGCTACAGACTTCAGTTATTTTTTTGACTGGTGTCCTTGAACATCTCTAAATGGAAAACTGTGCTTTATGTGTTTAATCTGAAACAGTAGAAAACATTCTGAAGCATTTTGATGCCTAAAAAACTTTGTTTACATCATGTTGCTCCTGCCCAACCCCCTCTTGTCTGCCCTCATTGGACAGGGCAGACGCCTGTCTTGAAGCTAAAATGATTGACAGAGGCATTAACCAATAGCAGCGCTTTCTCTGACTGAAACAATCGCGTCTTCCGTTTTTCCGCTCGGGTACGCTCGCTGTCGTTACCCACGCCTCCCGGAGTGACATCTGAACGGATGTTTGCCGGGAAACCTCCGGTTTGTCGCCAGTAAGTTAACGAACACAAGCATACCCGCTGACAAACACCCGGAAGGAGGGAAAATGTTTGAAATGTGTGGAAAAAGTGCCGCAAATTAAGTCGCTCGACAGTCTCTCACGGCCTTTTCATGATGATTTTCATAACTTGGAATACTTTAATGAAAAAAACCCTTTTGATTTTTGTGACCTGTGGACCCTTACGGATTAAAGGAATACACACAGACGCAGAATGGACCAACAATGGGATTTCACAACCTCTTCAATGGTAAGTTTTGCTGGTTTACAATGCTGGTAGATATTAATTCATTTTAATTATGTGCTTATGGTTACTGAAGAATGACCCGAATGTTTGAAATGTGGAGACTTCAACCGATCTAACCAGGTATAGCAAGTTAATACTGACAAAAGTTTAAGCACTTATACCTTCAGAACAGCTTCTTAAAAACTTTGCTGACCTGGTGAATTTTAATTACATGCATCAGTTAGAATGACTAAATATCTGGGCGGACCCAACACTTGTTACCCAAAATGCACTATATCAAGTTGTTGATGGGGTGTCAGCTAAAGGGCCATTTCTCATATTTCAGGTAGTTCATTATTGATCTTATATTGAAGTCCCCTCATATTTTAAAGAGTAAGTGAAGCCCCAATCCTCTCATCTCGCTGTAGTGATGTACGAGCCCATAGGTTGATTGTGTAGCAGGTTATTATAACCCGTAGTTACATTTTGTTGCTAGGCGACATCCAGTGGATGTAGAAACTATGACAGGCGCAAAGGGAAAAGTGCGGCGATGTAGCATAAAGCCCCCGTCAGGAGGTGGTTGTGATGGATGGATGTGTCAACCAAACACAGGAGAATGACAGCCATGTTGTTATTATTGTAACCATGACAACAAAGATCACCCAACGTTGACGGAAGTACTTATTTTAACCCAAATCACGATCTTTTCCTAAACCTAACCAAGCCATAACAATTGTCATAGTTACCACAGCGACGATCGGTATGCGCTCTAGCTACAGTTGCGTGTTCATTGTGGTATCTATGACAACCGAGGTTCGGTAGGCACGCCGTAGGGGCGCTATTTCAGGAGACGCTCCTATGGGTCGTATCAGAGGGTTAAAAAAAAAAAACGACCTAAATGGTTGTTTAGGTTGGAGGAGTTGTTGTGATGTACAGGTGTACTCCAGGACCTTGTGACATCACTGTTGGGTTACAGGTGCAACAGGGTACATTTGTGACCACACATTGTTTTTTAGCTTGGTTTCAAGTCACTCTTTCTGCACTATAATAGTTTCAACTATAAGGAGAGGGTGAGGAGTCAGTATGTTACTTACTGACACCAGTGAGTCGGTGTAGAAACAACAGGTGAAATACACAAAAACAGATTGTTATCAGTGTCGACTTTTAAACAGCCATGAGTCCGGCTCTAACACTGACCACTGTGAATGTCTCAGACTGTGTTGCTGTGGAAACACTCTCTCCTCTTTGCGCTCGCGGCGCAGGGTTTCAGCACAACACATCTGGGAGGTTTTGAAAAGGTTTCTGATTAGCAGCAGAGAGTTGATATCAGATCTCTCCCACCAGCTTCAGAAGCCGTGCGGAGACACTTTACTGTTAGATCTGAGCTGGTGGCAGCAGGATCCACAGAGGCGCAGCTCACTTACTCACTGGCAGTCTATAATGCTGTGCTCTACTTCTCTGAAGTCTTACCTTGGCTTTTCCAGTAGCACTTGGTTACTGATGTCTTAATAACCTGTCCATGATTACTGCATAACACCCGCAGTATTATGAAATTTAAGAAACGTGACTAAAATATACGTCATATCTGGCTGTTTGAAAGCTGTATGAAGTTTTCTTTTTTCTGCTCTTTAATATTTGCACCGGCTGTGATATGTTCAGCAGTATTCACATCTTTTTCTGACCATTTCTGAGAAGAGCATGTTCAAAAATACTCTTTTTTTTTTTAGTGCTGCATTAAAATCTCATTACCTGCAGATATAGGGTTTTTTTGTGTTCCCTATAAAGTGCTTATCACCTCAATGAAGCCGCAGACAGGATTCTCAACCCACAATCCACCCCGACCATTCAGTGCAGTTTATTAATGCAGCAGTTTTATTATTCAATAAAACATTGTCTCTGAACATGAGCCAGAGATTATGTTTGTCACTTCATTGGGAAAAACGATTTAGTAGTATATAAACATAATTTCTAGGAGACAGGGTTTTAATATTTGCAGCATTCAGCGGTTTTAATATGACGAACGTGAGAGCTGTGGATATTTGAAGTAGGCAGGATCTTCTTCTGTGTTCCTGAAAATGGCATACGCTTTGTTTGATCAACATATGTAACCTGAAACGTTTTGAAAGCAGACTGTAGGACCGCATTAAGAGAAAAAACATGCATAAAAATGTTGATTAAATAAAAAACATTTTTTGATTATATAAATAAAAAGTGGCAGAGATTGTATTAGTTTATCATATCGTGAATAAAAGTAGAACTACAGACTCTTGCAGGACACTTTTAATAAACTTGACTTGGAACCGGATAAAGTTCTGTTTGAGCTCTGCCACTGAGGCTGTCACAAACCATTTAATGGGTCGCCCATGCTAATGAGAATAGATGGATAGTCTTTCCAGTAAAATACGACAATCTGAAATACTTTAAAAATTGCCCGGTGGTGAAGAAAACAAGCCTGTTTTTCTTTTTAAGCAGCAGTATGGATGTCCTGGTTTTAGGCTGATCTCTAATTCCTTTGCTTATGGCACTGAAGCTCCCATTAGATGGATGTTTGGTTTGTGGCAGTTTGCAGTGGATCAATAAAACCTACAGCTTCTTCCTACAGTATCTTCAGTAAACATTAGAGTTTTCAGTCTCCCGCCGACAAAGACTCCCTCCGCCTGGAGCCTCTTTCTGTCTTTTTGATTTTTAGATGAAGGTTAACCTTCAGAGGGAGGAATTTCTATACAAGCTGCCTCTACAGAAAAGGATGTGAGTCAGTGAACCTCGGTGAAGGCGGTGTCATGTTTTATTCACCACAGAAGACGTGGTTCGCTGTAACCTGAGCAGACCTGAGTCTACACCAGAATTTAGGAGGAGCCTCTGCAGAGATAAGAAATAATCTCAGCATTAATCTGACTCGTTTTGTCTTTTAAATTTTAATTAAGAGGAGCAGAACTTTTTTTTTTTATAGCACATATTAGTTTACTGGGAGTTTTGGATGGTAAAGGTGAAACAGGTTAATCCATCACCCTGTGAAAAGATATTGGGTCCAAATGAAAGATTAGACTTTTTACTATCGATGTTGATAAGAAGAAGATCCCCATATTTTTATTTCTATATATCATATACGCTCCACACTGTACAATAAAGAATGCCTCCTCCTATCAGCCTATATTACTGACAGACTATGTTTATCCTATTATATGGAGTGATGCAGTGGGGTTATTATAGGGCGGCTGCTGTTCAGAGTAGCAGCAGGGGAGGAAATTAAAGGTGTCTGATGCAAATCAGCCTGCCAAAGTTCACTTCATAAAAATGCCTCTGAAATTCTGATAAAGGCAGAAGTTCACCTGAAACAAAGGACGAGTGAGTTGTACTTTCATTTAAAAACAGATTTAGAGACAAAACAAACAGGAAGGACATAAAACATGCTTATTAAACATTCACATTTTTCTATATAAGGAGAATAACAATGTAATATCAATGATTTAATGAGGCTGTATTGTATATCAGCACAGCAATAAATTAGATACACAGCGACAGATTAGCTAAACGGGCTAATCTGTTAACAAAAAGGCCACCCCGCCAAATTAAAAGCACATGACTGGAACCCGCTGTTACTCTCAGACACACAGATGAACACTATATCATACTTTATCACATCAGGAATATTTGCAGAGATTATAATAAAAGGAGACACAGTTTTTGCTCTTGGCTCAAACTGTCATCACAATGTCACGAAAATCAGATCTCAAGGAAACAGAATCATACGATACACATTAGATCACATTTACATGCGAATAGTGCAGGCTTAGTAAAATGATGATACGGCCTGTGTAGATATCTAGACTGATTAAAATAGGAGCTGTCCACCAGAGAATCGTGACCCACAGCTGTGTTTTGTTGCTAGGTGACGTCTAGTAATTAGCAGCAGTCGCTAAAATCCATGTGAGGTTGAGGTTGTTTATTTTATCCGGACTGTTGGACAACTTTGTTGTTGTTTTAGTACAAAGTTTAAAAAAAAAAACATTGTCATGGCTGTTACCATGGCAACAGAGATCGTCTGATGTAAAGGAAGTGCATGAGCTTAATTTAACCCAGACCGTGATCATTTCCTGAACCCAACCAGTCACCACAACACGAGACGGTGTTTTGTGACGTTGTAAAGTAGCGATGGGATCACTGGAGTTGTTGTCTCATTAACGTCAGCTTCTCCCGGTTTGGATTCCTTCAGTGTCGTTCAGGAGATTAATGATGAATTCTCCTCCTCTCCAAAACAAACAGACCAGGGGATTATAACCAGTAAAAACACTGAATAAAGCAGTTTCACATTACAAGTCGGTGTTTTGCCGACACTGTTCGGCGGAGAGGGGAGGTCAGGGAACGGTTGGGAGCTGAGACTGCCGCTAACCTTTGTTCTGAGTGTTTCTGTGATGACTTATGATCCAGACGTCTCTCCATAACAAACAGACCAGGGGATTAAAACTGGTAGAAACACTGAATAAAGCAGTTTCACATTATAAATCAATGATTCACCGACGTTGTTCAGCAGACACAGGGCGTCTCGGAGGGGCCGGGAGCTGAGCTGCTTAACATTTTCTTGGCTTTTTTCTCTGATATCTTAAGGTCCAAAGGTTCAGTGACTAAAATCCTTCATCCAGTTAAAATATATAGTTGAAAATGACCTAGGTGTAAAAATGTGGTTTAAAACTAGATTAAAGTAATTTTTGACGCTTCGAGCAGGCAACCACAACGATGACCCATGCATGTAGAGGATATGATGTCATAGACAGGCCAAATGAAATTAAATGATTAAAATGACAGATTTCTTTAGGTTTGAAAAGTGCTGCAAACATTTGAGTAATGTCAAGTAATTTTTAGACATTTTAATGTGGAAAGGTTACATATCTTTAATAGCAGGTAAATGCTAAATGCTACTCTATCATCACGTATTAACACCATAAAAGGAGTCAACGTTTCAAATCACATGTGTTTATGCACCTGTAATTTATATAGTCTGTGTCTCTCACTCTTCCTGTCTCGTGATATCACTCAGCTCCAGTGTGTCAGTTTGTTTTCGTCGGCAGCTTCAAAAGCAGCAAACAAACCTGTGCAGATAACAACTGCATAATCACCACACTGTCTCACCAGAGCCACCCTCGGCTTTCAATCTAATACCCACAGGTTCATGTATTCTTTTGTGTTAACATAGGTTTAAATGAGCATGTGTTCCTCCCTGCAGCATTGTGCTTCACACACACACACACACACACACACGCTGACACCTGCGAGCAGCGTCTCATGCGATACATCCACATTTTCCTACTGACGGACACTGAGCAGCTCCACTGGAGCAGACAAGTGCCTTGCTTAAGGGGAATTCAATTTTTAGATTAGGTCAGATGAAACTTTAATGATCCCCGCGGAGATGTCAGGTCATTAGAGTAGCGGAGGATAGGCTATAGATAAGAATAGCTCAAATGGAGTGAACTGCAAGAAACAGCACGAGGGGGAGAGTATACTGAGGGTGATACAGCAAATAAATGAATTAATACTTAAAGATTTAATGCATAGAGGGTCTAGAAATGTGAATGGCTGCAACATAAATGCATACGCTCATATGTAGTGACATTTAAAGATTTGATACAAGTTAAAACAGTCTGACATTTTGTCCGTGATGTGTGTGGACGATCAGAACATTCAAAGTCATTCCTTGTGCAGTGAAGCAATCGGTGCACGCGAGAACAATGTGTGCAAGATTTAGTTTGCCATTGATGCCATTGACTGTGGCATTTGGAAATAGCTTACAGTTGACTGAACAAAGAAATGTTAGACAAAGAGGAACGGAGAAAGAGAGAGAGAGAGAGAGAGAGAGAGAGAGAGAGAGAGAGAGACAAATATAGATAGAGCCAGAGATAGAAGAGAGTCAGAGGATATGCAGAGCTCAGTTCAACTGGGTTACAAACTTTTTCCAGTCTCCATTTGTGCTCGAACTCCCTCTAGTAAAGGCTTTGTCCTGATTTGGTATCTGCGTCTCTGGTTGCATTGTATTCCTTCCAGCCAGCTGTACGAAGCGCCTGCACAGAGTGGAGTGGGTGTATGTTTAGTCGACATAAGAAAATGTGAGGTTATTGGTAGATTCTGGAAACTGTGTACAGTACAAGTTATATGAGCTTTTACATTTGCAATCTGCAGTTTCATTTCCCTCCTGTCTGTTGAAGACAGGAACACCCAGGGATGACGGGGGGGGGGGTTTCCATATGCAATATTCAGGCTACGCCACGCTCACTGTGACGCCTGGTTAGGTGAGGACTTTTACACTTACCTCTCCCAGATGATTCCTGAGTGACAAGCAACACCTGAATTTAGTGCAGATACGCTCCAGCTGGGATGTGAACCTCGGTCAGGCCAGTCCAAACGCAGGGGTTTTTTAATCCCTGCTCGGTCCAGCAGCTACCTAGCCTCATAAATCAGTAATCATCACTTCAGTGTAACTACGCTGTCACTTCCTGTTCAGCTTCTCCTGCTGCAGCTCTCAGCTTAGGAGTACAAGTTCTAACAATTACTGTCTGATCAGTGGCTGTAAGATTTAATTTCTTCCATCACAATGTTCTGTGACCTATTTTCAAGTGTAACAGAAGACGTGGATGGTGTTCACTTATGAAATCAAATCCTCAACACGTGATTGGATCATAAAAAAGTGGGTGTGGCTTTGTGAGAGATATGGAGCTTTGCCCACTTTGTTAGACCAAGAGGACGATGAGGGGAAAAAGGAAAATAATTCAACCTCAACTATTCTCTGGAAATGTAAACAAAGTCTTTTGCCATGCTGAAATCCAAACTCTGCTCCGTTAGCTCCCTGCTCGTGCTGCCACCTTGAAATATCTGGGACACTACAAATTTCATGAAGACTAAATAGATAAAGCATGTACAGGAAAATATACTTTAATTTCCTTTTCGTCCATTATCCAAAATCCATATCTTTTCTTGTTTAAATTATCTTTAAATATTTATTAACAGGTACAGATTGCTAGAGCTTTAGCATATTGTATTTAGTGATATACCTGGGCAATATATGTGTCCTGTCTCTTTAAGAGTACAACACTAGCTAATGATCAAATTTGGTTTTATAGTGGGATTTGCACCACAAATCACATTTCATTGGATAAATCTATGTAGCTGAGTTCAAGATGAGTTATTTTTACAAGAAGAAGAACAAAGAGGGATTTTGATGTAAAAATACTCATAAGAAATTTCTCTTTTTGGACACATATTTAGCATGTAACAGATTCTGTTAGCACACAGGGATATACAGAATTACAACTCGGAAATGTTATTTTTAATTTCACCGTGTCTTCAAATATCTTTTCAATGTCCTGTGCACCCTCTGTTTCTGTTTGTACATCGAGTCGGAGTGTACACAGGCCTCCTTGTTGTTGCTAATCAAATTTTACGTTAAGCTGTATTTGAATTCAAGCAGTAATTTTTTATCAGATCCTGACTGTGACACTGACTAACAGAAGTCTGCCGTACAACACAGAGAGCCACAGACTTTGAACAACATCCCATTAACTTCTGAGCTAATGTCGTCCTATCTGCAAATAAGGACACGTCTTGTCTGTGCATCTTGATTTGCTGAGTGAGAAACCGAACAAACATCCGACGTGCAGGAGAAGGGAAACTGCTCGGCTTAGAAATGTTGCTAGCACATTGAACAGCTTAAAAACTTGCCGCTTGCAAATGTCAAGGTTGGTCTGTTTGGATGCTAAATGTTTCAGTCTTTATTCTTCAACTACAACTGCACCACCTTTACACTTTAAAAGGCTGCTTACAAATAGTTAAAGCAACCAGCACAAGTTTAAAATATATGACCAAATAAATAACAAAATATGACCAGAACCTGTCAGATTTTGTGACATTAGGAGATAGCTTTATGAATAGACCAAATTTATCTATACATAAAGTAATGCATTACATTTTGTCCAGTCATTGCTATCAAAATGTGTGTAATTTGAAATTCATTTCAGTCACATAATTTTGGATAATAACATGATGTGCATTAAAGGTGCTAAATTGGCTGTGTAACGAACTGAAAGTGCAGCAGACGCTAGCTGGTTAGCATGCTAATGTCAGTAGAAGCAAATAGGAGCAAAACAAGAGTTAACATTATTGGTGAGTGAAGGAATGAAGCGTGGCGCTGAGCTCGCAACGTTTCTTCGAGACTGGTAACAGTTGCTAAGGCTAACGTTAGCTATGTAGCCATAGCAAAAATGTACATATAGCTAATTTAATATTGCGTCCGTCCGTCCGTCCGTCTCGTTCTCGTGGACACGATATCTCAGCAGCGCCTCGACGGAACTTCTTCAAATTTGGTGCAAACGTTCACCTGGACTCAAGGGCGACACGATTAGATTTTGGTGGTCAAAGGTCAAAGTCACTGTGACCTCACAAAACACTCTTTAGCCAGAACTGAAGACTTCACACAGCAGTTATGACAAAATTTCACACAAATGGTTGATACTTTATGACGCTGGATGAACAGGGATGTGATCTGAAACTAGTCCGCGTGGCGGAGGGATACAACTGCAAGGCGGTAATTCTAGTTCCTTCTTTCCAATAGTATCAAAAACATTGATAATGAATCTAAAAAAACACTTACATATTAACACATATTTCAAAGGCAAAACTTGCTGTGATTTTTAGCTGGACTTTCATGTTTATTTGTAAATTCTTGAGCTAAATGTTTTCCTGACGTCGCTGCAGTGACGTGTCAGCCACAGTGACAACACTTCCCTCCTCCAGCTGCTGCTGCCGCCTCTTTGTGGCATTAATCACCACCCGTACCGTAGCTACTCCCTCTCATCACCGGTTGGTGTCGCTGCTGGCACTGGTACCCAGGCCGTCTGTCAGTCTGTCTGGCAGGGATGGGGGGATGTTGCATTGTGAACTAGAGAGAGAGAGAGAGAGAGAGAGAGAGAGAGAGAGAGAGAGAGAGAGCACCTCTGCCGCTCTCCCAGCCTCCTCTCCTGTGCGCAGTGCTCCGGCCCGGCCGCTCCTTCCCTCCTCACTTCCTCCCCACAGCTGGCTCTGTCTCTCTCTCTCTCTCTCTCTCTCTCTCTCTCTCTTTCTCTCTCTCTCTCTCTCTCTCTCACTCTATCTCTCTCTCTGATGCTGGCTCGCCGTCTCCTTTTCACACGCCGGACCAAATACTTCGGAGGGTGGAATGACTGACTACCTGTTTTGCATGGTCTGAATTTCGGGAAATTCGCACGTCGGAAAGGAGGGGAGTCAAGAGGGAAAAGAGAGGCTCTCCATCCCCCGAGGGAATTTATTTTACAGTAAGCAGGCGCAATGTCAGTTTCCTCATCCCGCTCGTCTCACACCTCCCATCTGTGCAAATGCTTGGGAAAAAAATAGCTAGGATGTGCCAGCCTGCTGGGAAGATGGCTGGATGTTGTATTTTGTTCGAAGTGTGTGCCAGATGTTTTATTTCTCTTTGCTATTTTATGTCAGTTTATTCCGAGGCGTGGTGCGGAGTGTATGTGTGTGTGTGTGTGTGTGTGTGTGTGCGTGCGTGTTCTTTTTATTATTATTATGATGATGCGTTAAATGGCTGTGGTGCGCTTGCATTGATCGTGGACTGAAAATGGAAACCCCCCCCCCACCCCCCCGATTTCAGCTAGACTCGCCATGCATCCATCCGAGGCCGGGGTGTGTGGGGGTCGGAGGAGAGGGGATGGAGGGAGGGAGGGAGGGAGGGAGCGAGAGAGAGGGGGGAGGCTGGCTGATGCGAAAACGCTATTACTTTCAGATTGACCTAAATTTGAGTGATATTCGTAAGATTATAGCGGGTGACAGCGGCTCATCGTGACCGCCTTTGTGTTGCCTTTGCGGGGACGATGAGAGAGCGAGTCTCCCTCAGCCGTCACCGGGCATGTGAGCGGATGAAGAGCACCTTGCTGCCTCTGTGCTCCAGCTCCGGCCTGTCTGCTCCAATCGCTCCGTGTTGATCACCTAAATAAAAAAAAGAAAGAAATAAAATAAATAATAAATAAATAATAATAATAAAAAAAAACACCACAGTGTGTTTTTCTGATCAGCTCCAGGCTGTTACTCCTCCCCACTGTAGAGTAATTAATCTCATTCATCACGTTGCCAAGACAACTGTGTTTCAACAGAGGGCAAGATAATGTTTGCTCATGTTAATTGTCAGTGGATTTCTGCTCTGTGACCTGGCAGAAATGTGTGTGTGTGTGTGTGTGTGTGTGTGTGTGTGTGTGTGTGTGTGTGGGGTGCTAGTACCTGCTGAATACTACAGTACCACCGGTCCCTGTGGGGCTGCACGGCCAGTTACTGAAGCCTCATTTAAAGTTAATTCCTGTGTTTCCTCTCGTGACCTATAGCGGCGTACATCACAGCTCCACTCCCAAGATGGAGGAGCTGCCCGGCCCTAATAAGAAGTTTAATGTGATGGACACTGAGAGGGGGGGGTTGGGGGGGTTGGGGGAAGCCGAGGAGGAGCTTGTGATTAGGCCAGCAGAGCAGATTATGTCTGACAGTGAAATGTCTTATTAAGTTGGTTATCAACAGGCTGCTTTGCTTCTTTCTTTTTTTTTTTATCCCCCCCCCCTTCCTCCACATTGATCCTTGTGTTGTGCATGTGCAGTGTGTTGTGGCAGATGTTTTTCATCATGTTTGAGTGGAGAGACACGACAAAGGTCAGTGGATACGGCAGCAGAAAGGATGGTGATGATGTGTTCATGTTTACTGAGGGAGAGAACTCATGCGAGTTTCTCACTCTCTCTTTTGACCTCTGTCTCCCGCCAACGGACCAATGGAAAGTTCCTATTGAACGCTGCATCACAGTGGGACAGTTTCCAAATGCTAGTAACGTATTTTTCCAAGTGTTTTAGTTGCTGTGTTTAAGGCAGAGATTCTCTTGTTTTTCCATATGAATACATTTCTGTAAACGCACTGATTTTCTCTTCTTGCTGAGAGTTAGACCGACACCAGTCTCACATCTGTATGGTTAAAATGAAGGTACAGCTAGCAGCCTGTTAGCTTAGCTTAGCATAAACACCGGACTAAAGCTCACTAATTAACATGCTGCATCCTGTTTGTTTGATCTGTGCAACATAAAAAAAAAATATTAGTGGATTTACGGGGAGTTTATGAGCGGGACTATTTCTTGGCTGAGAGTATAAACTGGTTGCACTGTGACATCGAAGCTGCAACAGCTTCATATTTATTGGACTGAAGCGAGAGTAGTGTCCATGTTCTCATCCATCTCTCTGCAAGAAAGCAAGTGTAAGGCTGTGTGGCAAAATGCATGGTCGTGACGTCTTGTGAGATATTACCTTCTCACGCTCGGATGGATCTTCTGACCTCTTCGAGGGCTCCGACACTCGTGTTGGGAACCATTGACTCTCTGGCCCCATGATCCAGAATGATCAGTGTTTGAATGCAAACACTTTTCTCGTGTTGTGACTGTGGCACGAACACGATCACAGTTTGAACTCCTTGTCTCCAGCGTTCATTTGGTCTGCCAGAGTGCACACAAACAGCTTGTGTTTACCGACTGCTACGAGCCAGGTTTCGCAACATCTCAAAAGTGGAGCTCGGAGCACTTAACACACACAGGTGAAACATCCAGCCAGTGTTCTCGTCACACAACATTTAACTGATCAAAGAGCTTTTTCTCCCAAATGCTGCTGCTGCTGCTGCTTTTGCACACGCTCCCATAACGCCCCGCATCCAGCACATTACAGGAAGCCAGGAGTCTTAGGAGTATATTCACCTGCTGCTCTGAGGTGTAACGGCACCCCAGAGTAACCCCCGCCACCATTACTCACTTACTTGCAGAAGATTCATGGTGGATAGTGGAGTAACCCCATGGCTGCAATCCTCGGTGAAAAGTCGTGAGGAGTGATGCTCGGCGCCACGGTTCAGAGTCGTGTTAAGAGCGCGTGTTCATCCTCCTCCAAAGACTCGCCTCGGCTGCTGCGGCCTCAACAGGCTTCATTAAGTTTTTATATTAAGAAGATGATACATGTGATGTGGACAAACTCTTAATAACCTCGCGCTGAGACTGATCAGAGATATGGATTACTGCTTTCTGCACAAGACCCAGAATCAAACGAATATGTAATTTGGACGCTGCGTTTTTAATTCGCCTCTGAAGAATTTAACAGGAAGAAATAATACAAACACTTCTTACAAAAACTACTTTAAATTTCCAATTTATTACAACTCATCTCTGACAACTACAAACATCACTTCAATAAGTCAGGGTACGTTTCATGTTGATGAGTTTGGAAAACTTGCAAAATGCATCATGACAAACCAGGTGAGAAGGTTCACTCCTCTGATTGGTCGGATCGTCTGGAGCAGGAAAGTAAACACAGGAAGAAGGTTACGGGAAAACCGTCGAGCTCGAACTAATGTGTTACTGTTCGACCTGTTATTTGTCAACTAATGGAAACAACAGCTGGATAATCTGCACCTAAACTAAACCGCAGGCACACCAGTCAACAAAAACATCTAAATGAATCAATAACTCACAGAGCACAGAGCTAAAAAGGAAGAACGACCTGCAGCGAGACAGAAGAACAGCTTCCACCGGTTGAGACCAGCCATCAGGGACACTACAGATACCGTATATACAGTATATAGGGGTTCGATAAATACTTAATTAGTGTGAAACATCGTAATGGCCCACTTTTGTAGCAGCGTTAGCAACTTCAAAGGTAAAGTGAGTTGTTATGTTATCTCCTGTAACCCCTGCAGACTTCACGTTCACAGTGGATTGTGTCGGAGAAGCAGCTGTATTTAACCGGGGAACTCAGGGTGGTGATGGTGGTGTCAATAGACTGCTTATAATTATAATTATCTAAATACTTAACAAATATGTGAAAATGTAATAATGTGCCGTAGGTATTATTTCCAAGTGATTCGACTGCTAGCACTCCAGGTAGTGTTCGTTATCACCGCTACGTCAGCGTGCACGATTTGCACTTATGTTCTGGTGTTTTATATTTATTTGTATTTTTTCAAAACAACCATCGTCCTTTGTGAGATAAAATAACAATCAGGGGCTGACACACACACATATATATATATATATATATATATATGTATTTTTTTTTTTTTTTTAAGCCACAAACATTCACTACTTATGTGAATCAGCCGTCCATTGTCCTAACCTGATAATCTCTTCTGATAACCTTGTTCAGAAAAAGAGACAGAGAGAGAGAGAGAGAGGGAGAGAGAGACTGCGTGTCTACCAGGTCACTGTATTCCAATCATGGCAGCATCTGATTCATATCACAGCTGGCGTCCCCCTCCTTCAGTGAGTAGATGGGGAAGATAGGTTCCCTGG
The DNA here is from genome assembly GCF_002814215.2 of Seriola lalandi dorsalis. Taxonomy (NCBI): domain Eukaryota; kingdom Metazoa; phylum Chordata; class Actinopteri; order Carangiformes; family Carangidae; genus Seriola; species Seriola lalandi. Next base: position 173,475 of record NW_019524761.1, on the reverse strand, counting down.
TCAACAACCTCTTTATCCCGTGAACCGTTCAGAAACACAGCAGCAGATGCGGAAAGCAGGACACTCTGAATCACACTGTGAACCACGTTTTACATGCTTACAGGAAAATGTAAGTAATTGTGATGGTAAAATGATGAAATGAGACAGTATAAATATATTTATGGAACACTTTAAATTGCGATTATTTTTTGACAGATTTAGATTTTTTCTTTTTTTTTTGACGATTATAGTGAAAATGGTCATAAAATGTAAATAATATTAAAATGTCAAAGCGATTTTTGCAGGGGTCTGAACTGAACAAACATATTCCTTTACATCGGGAGAATATGATTTGTCATCCTTGGCATCACTGTAGCACCACAGTGCTTCATTTATGGTCTGTTGTGACACATTTTACGATTATTAAAATTTTGATTAATTGCTCAGCCCTACTTTAAGCCAGTGTGTTGAGGTTGACAGCCGTTATCAGGGTTACACTGACGTCAATTAATTTCTGTTAAAAGAAAATGCCGTTAACAAAACAAAACAAAACAAAACAACAGACCAAACGTTACCCGGTAGATAAGACCATCTTCTGCAGTCATTCCAGTCCAGTCCAGTGTTATGTACTGGGACTTAGAGCCGGGTCAGTGCACATTTACTGCTGCTACCACAGTGAGGATGAATGATGCTGTGTGATGTCATCAGCTTTGTGAACAGTATTAATGCAGGAGACCCTCAAGGTCCGATTTTAGACCCACTCCAGTTTTTAATACATTTTTATTTAATTACATTTCCTCATCAATCATACTTGCAAATTAAAATGTTTGATGATTATTTAATCATCAAACATTATTTAATTTATTTGATTATTTAATTATATTTTGGGCGAAGACGTGTATTGACCGTGCCACAAACCTGTAAACAAAGGGAATAAAAAACAAAGGGGGTAATTAGTAGTTAATAGTTAATAGTAGTTTAAGCTTAACTTTAAATAAAAAGGCAGGCAAAGAAATTGCAAATCACCAGATTCAACTATCAATATTTTCCAATATGTTCCTTCTGAACAAGTTTTTGAAATGAAAATTGATTTACCTTTAGGACTCACAAAGGAAGATGGAACTTGTGTTCTGGTTTAGAACAAACTCGTATTTTCCATTCATGGTTTCAAGACTCAAGCTTCCTTCAATGATGGAGCACATGGATATTCTAGACACACACATAAAGCTTCTTAAGTGACACCACTTGAGGCATTTTATCAGACGTCGCGCAGCTCCTCCGACCCGGAGCCTGAGGCATCAGCAGGTGTTTTGTATCTCCCCTGGTGATGCTCTCCAGAGGCCTTCACCGCAGCCACCTCCAGCTCTCGTCTCTCCGCCTTTAGTCTTTTTTTTCTTCAGGAAGTGGGATGCAAACGACGAAAGGCCGCTCGGCCGCTCCGGCTGGAGGTTTAGGATCGTCGTCCTGCAGCAGAACCACAACCACGTTTGACGGATGAGGCGGCCGCTTTGGGTTCATGAGCTGCTCCTTTTGTCTCCGCACTTTCCATCAACCTGATAGAGGTTGATTTTGGTTTCATCGGTCCACAGAAGTTACTTTCAGAACTGGAGAAGTTTATTTTTACGTGTCTCTGTGAACTGCAGCCTGGCCTTCTCTGCCTTTTTGAGGCTTACCATGGAGTTTGCATCTTGTGCTGAATCCTCTGAGGTTGAAGTCATGAAGTTTTCTCTTGATCGTTGACAAGGAGACATGTCCGCCTACACCCTGGAGAGCATTCTTGGGCTGGCTGTGCAGTCATGTTATCTTCACCATGAAAATGATTTTCCACTCGTCCCCAAGACTTGTGCTCCTCGATCTACCAGGTCATCTGCCATTTAGAGTGCGCTAAACTGTTTATTTTGGCAAAACGGTTGCCTTTGATATCTCTCCTTTCGCTTTTTGCTTTTTTTAGTCTCGTCGTTATCTCCATTTCTTGCACGGCTTCCTCTTTACTCCTTATATACACTGACACCTCCACCTCAATCTACGTAAATGGCAGCTTTCAACTCTCTCATCTCTGAGCCACATGTGAGTCTCTGTGCATGAACTAACCTTGAAACGACACACACAGCTGTATGTGAGTGTCCAATTACTTTTGAACTCTTGCAACTGGGGCACAGTGTGTTTAAAGGTCTGTATCTCCCACAGCTCTTTCTATATATTTATGTTCACCTGCTCAATATGAAACTGAGACTGTTTCAAACTGAATGTGCCGAAGCTGATGAACAAAATAAATGTATAACCGCCCGAATACTTAAAGTGATAGCTCGGGTTATCACCGAACGGCATCCCCATAGACTCCCATGTTAAAATGCTCAAATGTAAAGCAGAAATAAACATGTTTACAGCCTGGTACATAAAACAGTTTTGGTCTCTAGAGCTAATTTCCTCCTTCATGACACCTGTTTATATAACTCACCTGTTTACATTTTATTAAGGACTAAAGTTATGGAGAGTTGAAGTTTTGAGTGACGGCTGGGTGAGCGTATGTTCGTCATAGACCAGCATGCAAGTCTCAGCTCCACACACGCCCCTCCTCTTCGCCTAATTTTGTATTAGCCGTGAGTCAGGCACTGCCAAGATGGCGACGGCGGAGCAGCTCACTCTGAGCTTCAGAACCGCTCTTCAGAAACCTGTGGGTGACGCCACGGAAGCTACGTCCGTCTTTATTTACACTCTTACGGTTTGCGCTGTATAATGAACATTTTCACTGCTGTACCTCTGCATCAAACAGCCCTTAATGAGTCTGATTTGCGGTGTAATACATACTGCGTAGGAATACAGAAGATCAACGGTTGAGAAAATGTAGTGCCAAAGATAAACGAGCTATCGCTTTAAGGTTTGGACTATATAAGATCGGCGGAGTTCCCCTTTAATTCATTCACTCAGCAAAATCACTATAGCGTCATAAAATACCAGATGTGACGCTCAAGTAAATTGTGAATGCATGTAAATGGAGTCATTGATATTCAACAGTGCTGGCGTTGACCTTCACTGACTGCACAGTGTATTAATGCCAACAGCCCTGATCACGCCCAAAACTCAGGTGACTTGACGACCACCACCGACGGCCGCCTCTCTCTGCACCTTCCACTCGTGGGTCCGGCTGCTTGGCTAATGGATGATGGCAGATAACAGCTGCACTTTGCCTCCCTGTCTCGGGCACTGAGTGGTTTTCCCTCTTCTCTCCTGCACTAAGAGGAGAGGGGAGCGCAGCGGCAGCTATGGAGAGGGTAATGGTTGTTTGTCGGACACATCATTTTGTCACTTGAGTTTTGTTCATTTCACTTGATGGTTGAGTGTGCACTTTGCAGCCAGGAAAGCTCTCCTTGCAAAATCGCTTTGCACCTATATTTACTATGGTACCCATTTGGTTTGTGCTTTAAACAGACTCTTGAGTGAAAATGTGGTCATATCCGTCTCAGCTGAATAATGCCATTTAGTTCATTCTAGTAAATATATAGCAGGTGGAATAAACCTCAGTCTGTCTAGCCAGAGGAACAACGCAGTATTTCCTAAATCGCTGCAGCAGCACATTAGGAAATTAATGAGTAATGGATAAATGAGAGGCATCTTTCATCTGGGTGTTAATCCAAGTTCGGGGGCCACGGTTGTCATCATTGTGTCGGCGGGTTCACCCTCCTCTCGGTGTCTGGCAGAGCTCAGACCCCGCGTGTCCTCCTGCATCGAGGGAGACAATAATACTCCTCCTAATCCACCTCTCACTGCATTGCTCACCCAATCAATCCCCTGTGGAGTGGGACGTTGCCAAGTTGCGGTTGCCAAGTTGTGGTTGCCCCGGCAACAGGGACTCGTTTTTTTTTTTTTTGTGCTGTGATGTCAGCCAGGTGCGGCGCGGCAGTTTGGGCTCTAACAAGGCCGACCCTTGTTGGGAATAATGAGCGACACTCCGCTGTCATGGCGATGACTCTTTTTGTGTAGGGGAGGGGGGGGGGGTCAGCGAGGGGCGACTCCCAATTAGCTTGGAGAGTGTGAGGGAGAGAGTGAGTGTGTGTGTGGGGGGGGTTTGTTACTGTTTGTGTGTCTTTAAAGTGACGTGTGTACGAAACACATCCTCATATAATGATTACAGATGTTTTAACAATGTGAAAACTACTGTTCAGTGAGGCTGTGTATCGCTTGGCGTTTTCTTATAGTATTGATGATACCAAACCACAGGTTCAATACCAATATCAATATGATACTTTTATGGAAAGCCACAGGAAATGTTGACGAAACACAAGTTGCCATACAAGAACTTTGCCTTAATAAAATAGAGTCTGAAAAAGTACGAAAGATAAAAATATAAGTAAGATAGATATGAATCTGACTTGCTTTAAGTTGGTCAGATTCATTAAAACTGATGGTACGGACATAAGGTTTCGTCTTTTACTGAAGGAGTTCTGAAGCCGTCCCCTAAAAGTCGATGAGCGGACGCATCAGTGGAGAATACCTGGATTTGTTTAGCTGCCTCACGCTTCAGTAGTGCAGATATGTTTGGCTGCTTTTGTCCCTCTTCGTAGACCAGGTGTGGATCTCAAAATGTATCCGGTATTTTCGAGTTTTAGCGTATCGGCTGTTGGTGAAAGCTCTTCAGTGTTGAACTTCAGAGAACGGGGGATAGGGCTAATTCCTGGAGGCATAACACAGCAAAAATCAATTTGTATTAAACTCACAAAAAATACCAGTTCACCAGCGGAGATCATTCAGGGCAGTGCGACTCGTTCCTGTTCCTGTGGTCCGGCTGACGGCGCCACCAGCAGCTGCAGGAAACAGGAGCTTGCGTCTTCCAGCGGCTAATACTAGCTTGAAGCCTCGGTGTGAGAGGAGTAGTCGACCAGCGGTGCGTTCATGTATTATGTACCCCTGACTGCGGCCTCCTCTGATTGGTGCTGCCGGGCTTTTCAGTGGCAGCACACCTCCACATGAAGATACAGTAACGTACACATAGTGTAGCTTTAAAGCTTTAATGTCAGTGTCGGCCCCAGTAATGATCAGGTGGTGCCGCCCATTCTCAGGTGTCGTGCCTCCGACCACCTGTGGCTTCTCTGTGATACGAGAACGCACAGTAGCACTTCCTGGACCCACAGCATCCATGTGGCAGGAACATCTTTCTCCAAAATGTATTCATGCAAAAGCAAAGAACCGTGTATAAACATAATTTTTAGGAGATAGGTTTGGAGTAGCGGAGAAAATAACGGGACGTTCGTAAAGGAAACGGCACATTGTTAGAACCAGAACTGGGTAAATATGCCCAGGAAACTGTCGCTAATAAAGAGTAAATACAGTAAACCACATATTGAATACATGATTAGGGCTTTGTTTGCAGTTCTTTCTGATTGAGGAGCCATTAAATAATTATAAAACGCTTTTGTTGCCTCCTCCAACCTTGTCTATAATTAAATTCAATTTGGGTTTACCTTCTCTTTTCCTCAATCAATACTGCAGTTGTTTTAGGGGTTTATAATCATTTTCAAGAGTGTGACTTTGCATGCCCTTGTCTTTTTCGCCTGTGCACGAGCTGCTGTGTGTGTGTTTGTGACCGGGTGGGCGATGGAGGACGGGCTGCGTCCTGACAGCTGCTCTTTGTTCTCACATGCCTTTGGCGTTTATGAACTTTTATGTTTAAGTGTGTCTTATATAATTACAAATGAGCTTCTTTTCCATAGAAGCCGCTGAGAGGAAGCCATTACGTCCTGCAGATCTTTTTGGAGCTGTGAAGGTAAAAAAAAAAAAAAAAAAAAAAAGACAGATTGTGGTGGTTAAACGTCCATTCATCACTTATCACCTTGACGAGAACAATTCTCACTTTATTTTACTGGCTGCGTTCTCTGGAGCTGGCGGAGGATATACTCATACTGATTCCTCACAGACAGAACCACAGAGAGAATTTCCATCTGGTTGTGAAATTAATGGTTTTTTTCCGTCAAAGCTTTGGTCCTTTCTTGTCTCGAGGTTAATAAAATAAATGAGATGTTTTAAGGTCTTTGGCAGTGATGAAGATTTGTAAGTATTTCTTTTCTTTGTCCCCAGCCTCCCCACCTTCCACGCGTCCGTTGTTGAGTTTTTACCCTGTTGGTTTGTGTCGTTTCTTTGTGCTGACACTGTGGTTTGCGTCGGGTCTGTTGCAGGCTGCATGGTGTCAGTGTATTCTTTTGCTCCAGGCTGTGTCCTTGATTGTTTTCAGAACAAAAACACATTTTTCTAACCGCTAATGCACTGTTAAAAAAAAAAAGTCACCTGAAGTGGCCATTACATGTGTAAAAAAATGACCACTCAACCAATTAAATATGAAGGAGGTGAAAAGCAAAAAAAGATAAGCACTTCAAAAAAGGGAGGGGATGCTATCTGTTCTGTTCCTCTGACAGTTTTTATTTCATAAGCATTTTTTAAACTTTAAAGGGCATTTTGGTGCCCCAAACCCTCATTAATTTCTCACCCTGTGCAAGCATTTGCTTGCTTGCAGGTTTTGTGTGAGCGGACCTGTGTGTGTGTGTGTGTGTGTGTGTGTGTGTGTGTACGTGTGTACGCGTGCAGCAGAGGAAGTGGCGTCTGGCCAGTGTAACCCAGCTTTGTCTGGCTTTAATGCCTCTTCATTCACTGTACGCACATCCAGCCAGCGCCCTGACAGCAACTAATCTCCTCTTTATCTTAAAGGTTTGCTCAGCACTTTGGTGTCCCATTCAGGCGGCTGCAGACCAAAGATTTCGGGCAGCAACTCTGCAACCTCTAGTTGACTGCCTCACTATGCCCATTAGTCGTCATTGTACTTGGGAGTAGTGAGTTCGGCTCCACACAAGCTGTAGTAGGATAGTTCACACATGTCCAGACATAAGATTTCTGCCAGTGAAAGTTCCTCATCGTCCATTAATAGAAAATATGTCTTTTTTTTGTTTTAATGAAATGTCTTGACAACTATCGGATGAAATCTACTAAAGATACTCGTAGAGTGCGGAGGGATGAATCCTGTGTTGCCATCTATCGTGATTGTCTCACTAGATTTGGTGGCATTTACTTTTTAAAGAACACAGAGTGACAAATCTGGCAACCTTTTGGGCAGACCTTAGCTCCTGTGTCTTGGAAGAGAGTCACCAGGGTTTGTCAGTGACTGTGCGTTCATGTGGCTTTGGCTCTCTAGACCGACTTTGTTCAGTGAGTAGGGGAGAGCAGCATCACGCTCAATTGACCAATCATCAGCCAGCCAAAAAAAAAAAAAAGTGAATGAGCTGTGAGTGTGAGTACCTAACGACCAATCACTGATCCCCATAGTTTGTCTGGAGAGTTCCCTTTCCTTTCCTTTTCTTTTTTTTGTTGATTTTAATTTGACTATTATAGTTTTATTTCACCTCAAATTACTCAACAAAGTTTACAAGAGGGAGTTTATTCCAGTGTTTGGATCGTTTCTATTTGTGACAGCCAGTTCCTCAGTCTGCAGGCCTGCAGCAGCCCTCATCAAAAGATTTTAAATTAAAAAATTAAAGTAGATTTAGATGCATATAAGGTGATAGCAGCTTAAGAAAAATCTAACAATAAAGCTAGTTAGAGTTCAGTTTTGTGATCCATCAACCTGATCAACAGAGTCATCATTCTTTCACATTTTCTCACAGTACTTAGGATTAGATCATGAGTTTGCAAACATTAAGACCCTTTGTGCTTGAAGACGATATGAGTCATTACATTTGTTGATCTATCCAGTAATTAATTACCTTGCAAATGGCTTTCTGTGCTAAACAACCTTTTTTATATCCAGGATGAAGAAAAAAGTGCTTGTAGGTTATAGCTTTTTTTTTTTTTTTTTCCCCTGGAAATTAGTCATATTATATGGAAAAAAACATTAACAGAACTAATTAGCTGGAAAGGTCTTTTTATGAGATATTTAGACACGAAATAAGCAGTGCAAATAATGAGGATGTCGTTTCCAATCACCGCCTGGGAAATTACCCCCGGGCTAACAAGGCCACGCCCATGCTGTCATTGATCTGACTGGGGGTTATATACACATACACACACACACACACACACACACACCCTAAATCATCTTTTCATACCAGTGGTGCGTCATCATTTACCATTACATCACCTGATTGTGTTTAACCCCGAGTCCCTGCTCATTTGGAAAATCCTTAGAATACAGATTGAACTTGTTGAAGTTGTGTCTTTTCATCAGTTCATCTGGGACATAGGAAAGATTGAGGTATCTTAATCAGCTTTGATGTCGAAAAGAAAACAGGACATTTCACTTGGGAAATAGAACGAGATGGAAATGAAATGAAATCAAAGATGCTTCTCCTTTTTTTTTTTTTTTGGTGTGAATCAGCTATCGGACACTGACAGTCAGCGATGTGGGACTTTTTTCGGGTGCTTTATCACCAGGCCCAGTTAGGCAAAAATGGCTCCGGGGGTTTGTCAGCCGCTGATTGAAAATGTCACACTCCGACCGGCCTGCGCCACAGAATGAGCCTCTGAACATAGCTCAAAGGAAATATTTTCTCTCAGACCTCTTAAGTTTGACTAATAGGGATTTGTCAGGTTGAGCTGAGCGTCTTGCTGATGACTAAGCATTGTGTCTGACTGAGAGATGAAGAGACTTTGCAGTTTATTGGCTGAGGGTCAAATCCCTCAGAGATTTTCACTCTGCTGGCTAACATGCTGCTCTCCGTGTGCTCCAGGATGCCAGTTAGGCTGGGAGTTCCTTATTTGCACTACTCTCAGCTGCTCTAGTGAAATAACAGTGTGTCCTTACTTATCTTAGCCTTGGGGCTAAATTAAGGAATCTCATCGATTTGCAGCAGTGAAATAACACAGTGTCCTCAGTTAACTTGATTTTCGGCTTAATTAATGGAAGACATTGATCAGACAGTGATAAGCTTGATTCATGTGCATCTGCAGTGTGAGACCTTTATGTTATGAGCCCTGGATATGGATGACTCCTTCTTTCCTCTTCTCGCCTCTTACATCAGTATTCATCATGTTAGATTGCGAAACAGCTCATTCTTTCTTTCATTATTTATATGATGCATTTACAGACATTTCATTACTTAACAGTATGGCTTCATAGGACTCTGGTTGTAGGTAGATCTACTGTAGTAAAAAAGAAAAAAAAAATTCAAAAAGATACTACATGAAATTACTTTAACTCCAGAATTATTAATTATTATATTAATGCAACATGTCATTATACTTTCTTAACGCTTTACCTTTTTTACACCAGTTTTGTCCCTACATTTAGATGGATACAATACAAAAATACAAATATATTATTAAAGCATTCAGTTCAATTCAGTTTTATTTTTATAGCTATAAATAAATAACATTATCTCAAAGCACTTCCCAGGCTAAGGTCATAATATAATAGAGAGAAACCCACCAGTTCTAACTGTAACTATAGCTAGCAATGCTAAATATAGTAGCTAACAATGTGGTTTCTAATGCGTGGAGCCGTGCTTCCACTTTACTGAGCCTCGCCCCCATGTCGACATAGAAACTATATTTATTACACACATACTGTTATCGCTAAAGGAGGCAGAAGAGCAACTAAACATGAGGCACATTGAGCAAGAGAGAGCAGGGGGGAGAGAAGCCATTGCTAACTGGTAAGCTAAAGTAGCTAGCAGATCTGAATAGCGTGTAAAAAAAAAAAACCCAAAAAAACAAACTGGATTAGCGAGAAAAGTTACTAAAAGAAGGAGAGAGCTATGAGTGCTTGAGTGAAACGAGTGTGCTTTTAAATGCACCGTCGGTAATTAGCTGCTGTAATTAAAAATGAGCTAAAGTAACTGAATTGAGACGGAGCAGTAAAACATGCTAACACCAGCACCAGCGACCGCGAAGTGACACAATATGCTAACCACAGCTATATCAGCAGCTCATTGCTCTAGTGTAATTAAATACATAAATGTAAATACAACTGAATTTCCTTACTATCGCTATAACTGTAAGATCCACGTACAGGAAGAAAAAAGAAAGAACTGGCCTCATATCAACCACCAGATGCTAAAATGCTAGTTAACAGCTAGGCTAACAGAATGACCATGACCAGACTATGTTAAATTAGCAACATAGCTAGGTAGCTAACTCGCCCGCTAGCTTTAGCAGGGAAGGTGCGTAGCTGAAGTAGTTAGTCCATTAATCATCAGTTGAAAGCACAAAATGGAACAATGGTAGAATTTACTACATAATTTGAGAGGTGGGTAAACAATGTCCATTCACCCTCCACTACAGTCCTGGTTGTAGCACGAAGCTTTGGGTTTTCATGGCAGCGCTGCAGTGTATTTAATTAGCATTTGGCTGTTCTTTTTTCTATATTAAAAAACAGGAAATAGGACAATATAAGGTCACTATTACCATTGTTTTCCCTGTGAAATTAGGAGAATGCTAGATGTGACTGAACATACATTACTCTTTCTCCTCCCTTTAAATTGCCCTGCGTATGAGGGCCCACTGCCGTGCCACATGAAACGTGGTTTCAGAGAGGAAGAGAGAATATTAGACAGCAGAAAGCCGAGGGAGGAAGTGGAAACGAATGCAGAGAGAGGCAAGAGGAGGCTTTATATACGCGGTGAACATTCTTCACCACTGACTGTGGGAGCCAGTGACACATGAAATATGAGAGACAGCAGCACTCTCCACTATTTATAGCACTGCAAGAGAGAAAGAGAAAGATTGAGAAAGCAGCCACACCACATACACTCCAGGGCAGAGCTGGCATCATTTTTTCATTGGCTAAAGAGGAATTGCGCCCAATTTCTGAGAATGCACATATGCAATATGCAATGGGACTGGACAGCTCCAGTTGGATTTGTGCTCATGTACAAGCCCCTTTCATAGTGCCTGCATCCACTGGCCATCACTTAAGTCTTAATTTTCACAGCGCTAAACAGATGCTCGGGGGAAGCGCTGGTCGTGTCTCTGTCCTGTCGCTTTGTGACGATTCAAACCCATCTGTAGCTCAGCACTGTTTTTGCACAAACTGCTAAAAATGTATCAGCGCTGCAGGGAACACAACAGCATGTCCTGTTCCGCTGGAGACGATAATGAAAAGACGCCACAGCAAAGAGGGTGCGCAGCTTCGTTTCATTTCTGCTGTGTTATGTTTAGACGAAGCCTTGACTTGTGACTAAGAATCAAAAGAGACTGCAAATCATAATTTGGCTCTTTTTGTGGTGGCTTTTCAAGCACTAGAAATAGCTAGCCACAGCTAAGCTACATTAATAGGGGTCGTAAGGGCATCCGTGCCTATTGGTGGATGGATGGATATTTGGGCATCCACTGTGTTGTTTTTGATGTAACATGATTTGGAGTGATGTGACCCAGAATTGCATAACATGCCAGCGCTGTCAGGCCAGTTCAGGCTTGTATTGGAGGAAGACTTTGATGCTAAATGCTAGGTAAAGCAATAGCCTGACCTACATTTTTTTTTTTCCCCAGCAAATATGAAACCCATGAAGAAACCAGGAAAATTATTCTTATCTCTAAGAAATTGTCCTGACTTGTCACAAAAATAAGAGTAAGATGGAAAAAAAAAAAATCCATCTTTATCCTGTTTTGCTGACACATACTGCGCTTCAGCAGTTTAGATAATGCTGAAGAAGCAAAGTTGATATTTGTTTGTGCTTTTGAACCGTCTCCGCTTCTTGACATTTCACTGATTCTCACCGTGTCCTGTATCATGCAGTCCAAAAAAAACCCACAGTCATCACTGCTGTTTGATGCTCCTGTTCTCATGCTCGGAGTCGAGCTTTAGCCATGGTCCGAGGCAGCAGCCGAGGGCGGTTGTGCCTCTTTGATGCCGCCTTCCATAAGCAATTTCTTCACTGATGTCATTTCTTCTGAGAAAAGCCCTTCAAAGTCGGGCTGATGTATTATGCATGGCGCTACAGTAGCTAGCCAGTGTGCTAGTAGTGCTCTGGGGTGGTAATGGTGATGCTCACAGTGCTGAGAATAGTAATGGGAAGCCTTTGTACGGGAGGCTGGATTCCTCTCCAGTCATTTTTTTTCTTTACTCAATGTATGTGTGTTATGTTATGTGTGAGTGCAATGCTGTCATTGTGCAAACACAGATACCATGCATACTGAGCACTACAGTGAAATGCTCTGTAAAAAACCTCATTTTAAATCAAACCCAAACACAAAACAACTTGGCTTTTTATTGGAAAATCACACGTTTTTATAATTTTAATATGTTTTTATAGTTTGATTTGTTTGATTGTTTAAAAAATCACCACTATCAATACCTTTGTCTTCTCTTGCTTTAGTAATTTTGACATAAAAATAGTCCGACAGTTTAACAATTCTGTCTCTGGACAAAAAGGACTTCTAAAGTTACAAGAATGTAAACCACTTATTTTTATTTCCAAGGTATTAAGGCGGTGATGTTCTGCTCCTTTTATATTGTGGCTCCTTGCATGTAAAATTATTGGCCAGATGTTTAGATATTGCAGATGTTCAGTAGAGACCTTGCTGGCTGAGGGTGCACTGGATGAAACTGAACAGTAGACAGTTAGTTACGTTGGAACTGAAATCATCTTGTTGTTCCTCAAATTGATTTTGCCTCATTTTCTGATTGTTGTTGTGGCGTCTACATCAGCTCCTGACATGACCTTTTATATTTTAAACTGGGGGAAGGGGAATGCTAGTGTGTCGGTCAGTCCACCACTTTGTTGTAGCAGATTAAAATATCTCAAACACTAAATTTTGACATTTATAATCCCCAGAGGATGAATCCTAATGATTTAACTGATATAAGCTACGCCATCTGCAAAGCATGCCCCAGTAAACCTATAACGTATCATTTGAACGCAGCCTGTATCTGACTATAAATCCTTTTATTCTGTAGTTTGCATCATGCAACTGAGGTAATCTTCTGAGACATATTACTTTTTAATTATTAGACTATTTGCATTGTTTAGCCTATTGAATAGGCTTAATAACTTTTTTTTTCTGTCTGTAATTGTGTTAATTCACATAAATTAACACATGTTGTTAATTATTACAATGTGTACTTCAGTTGTCTTTACTGCAGGATACGTGTTGCTGCTACAACACAAAAGATCATCGGTATCAGCTGTGGACCGTCCGGGCTCACTTATAGATGATCGGTATCTGCATAAAAAAAGTGATCGGGGCGTCCCTACGGATGGTAGCATTTAGCTTAAAGCGCAGCACAGACACACACACACACACACACACACACACAGCTGTGACTTGTTCTGTCTATGAATACCAGCGCAGCAGCAGTCGGCTCCTTGCACCTGTATAACACAAGTTCAATAGCAGGTTTTTTAACTGTTTGAACGAGGATGCCAACACAAGGTCATTAGCTGGCAGCAGTGCTCAGCTTCTTATTGTTGTCAGACAGGACATTCTGCTAACAGTGCTAGCATTCAGGAGGAAGTGAGGAGCCATGGGTCATTATTGTTGCTATGCAACACAGAGCGACGATAACGATCTCATTAACTAGCCCGATGTATCAAAAGGGTTTAAGTGTGGAGAAAGCTTTGCTTAGAAATCCACATGCAGAGTTTTTATCACCATTTCTTCGCAGCAAAAGGTTCTGGGTTTGAAGCTGTTGGCTGGCGAGGATCTTTCCGTGTGGAGTTTGCATGTTCTCCCCCCTGCATGCATTGGTTTCCTCCCACAGTCGCAGTCCAGACATGCAGGTTGGGTTAAAGTTCCTCCCCAGACATGTTTTAAAACGTCGTAAAAATACTCCGCTATGGTTTAATATTTAGTTTAACATGGTTTTCCCACATAACAAGTGAAAATAAATCAAAAACTGGGGCTGGAAGCTCGTCTACACATCTACATCTACAGTGCCTGTGCTAAGGTGGACAGGTGAGAGAGCAGAGAGCATCAAGATGGTGAGAAGAGGAAACATCAGAGAGACTCATGTGTCTCACAGCCTCAGTCAGACCCAGACTCAGAGGAGGAGTCTGAGACCAGAACCAGAGACTAGCAGACGGATCAGAACCGTTAGCACAGTTAGCATCTTTTATTTGTTTATATTGTTTATGTTGCAGTGGCTGACACAGTGTTAGCGGTTGTGCTAATGCTAATGCTAACTCTCTCTCTCTCTCTGTACTGATAAGGTTTCAGGTGTATTTAGCCCCGCCCCCCTTCCCCACAAGGTGACAGGATTGGTTCCTGAGGTTTGTGACGTATGAAACCCTGAATCTGTTTTTAAGAGAGGTGGAAACGCTCAGTCACGGCGTCATCATGTGTCTTGTATTATATAAAAAAAAAACATGGTATGGATGTTAACAAGGTTAAAAACTTGATTTTCACTGGAGGGGGTCTTTAACTGGTGACTCTTATTTCCCCCTGAGGCGTGGATGTGAGCGTGGATGGTTGTTTGTCTCTATGTGTACCGCGCCTCTGTGTTCCCCGTGTCACCTGGGATCTGCTCCAGTCCCTCTGCCCCCCTCAGGGGTAATTGTTATAGCTCAGTTATAATGCAGCTTCATCATACCTCTAGAAATTAATAGCTGCTGCCATTTCAAAGACTGTGTTCATGCCAGTGCGGCTATAAAGCTGACACATGCTCCCCGGCGTGATTGGTGGGGTTAAGAGTCACTTCCTGTTGTACTGCTGGGATGTGTCTTGGGTATACGGTCCTTGAATCACAAGGTATTGAACCTGTGACTTTACAATAATTAGAAGCCCTCTGCTAATACAACTCTGCCCTTTTGTGTTTACTTCACTGATGAACACGTAAACCCCTCAGGAGCTTTCGTTTCCAGCAAACGCTCCGGCGGCTTTTCCCAACAGAGCGCCGCAGTTCGACCAAACGCGGTCGACTTTGAAAACGTCTCAGCCTGTAACTTTCATTCCTGAAATCTCTCAGTCAACAAACAGCTTTGTCATGATGCCTCTGTCATGGCGCGGTTTGAATTCCTTTGTGGGTGGAGGAGGGTAGTGCAAGTTTTAATTTGTCTCCGCGCTGTGTTTATCACCACCCCCGTAACCTCGGTAATTATACGCATGTGGTGGAGCCGCTCGCGAACGTAGCTCACCCAGAGGATCTGTGGAAAATGTATAATTCATGATGTTGATCGTATTTTTAGCTGCTCCGGCTTGTTGTTTGAAGACGGAGATGTAGCGTTAAACAAGGGCTACTTTGTAATGAAGATGAGGATCTCCTCGAGTGAACAGTTTGTTTTCCTCCTCTTTCAACTTTCGTCCACTGTCCGCTGGGAGGTTGTGCGGGAACAGGTGGAGCCTTGGGTGGGTTTTCTCTTCTGTATTATCAAAGGTATAAAATAAAACCAACACTAGCTCCTGAGTTAATGTCATTCTTTATTCTTATTTAATTGATATTTTTCTTTCAAGCTAAAACAGGTCGTTGAGCAGCAGAGTCATTCTGGCGAGTGCCATTACGCTGCATGAAGAATTTAACGTGTTAAGCTCCGTTCGTTAGAGTGGCATAATTTATATGGGAAACTGAGCAGCGCGTTCTTTCATTTTAAATTGGAAATGACTGACTACACGATGTTGGAGTCATGAGAAGTGTAGCTGTGTGAGCACTAATAAGACGTCTGACTCACTACATGTGAAATGATTCACTTTGTTGTTGGTAGACGTCCGTGCTTCTGCTAGGTGGATACTGGGCTGATGTGTGTGTGTGTGTGTGTGTGTGTGTGTTTCTGAATATGAGTCCTGCAGCATTTTATTGAATGCAATGGGAAGCTTGGTGAACTCTCCCCCTTCCTCCCAGTGTGTGTGTTTGTGTGTGTGTTCATCAATAAGAGCACATTAGCAGTGACCTGCAGTATGTGGAGGTCAATTGTGTTGTTCACATGGTTTGAAAGTCTCTCTCTCTCTCTCTCTCTCTCTCTCTCTCGCTCTCTCTCTCTCTCTCTCATCTAATTTTCCATCAGTTAGCCATCAGGGGTTTCCCATGGAAATTCAACACTCTCAGCCAATCACAGTGAAGCTCTGTGACTTGTTTCTTAAGCAACAGACTCGGGGTCCAAAATTTGACGACAGGCGCCACGCAGCAGGACCAGCGTCTTTTTCATTTTCTCATGAACTCCACGAACTAAGACCCTTTAAAATTCCCCTGTAAGCTCTTGCAAACTCTAATTTTCGAATCCCATTAATTTGCTTTCACAGCCACCAGCACTCTGCGGTGATTTGCTCCCGTTCAGCGACAACACAGTTCCTCCTCACGTCCTCCGAACGCAGCTCCATCACGGCTCTGTTGTATTTCCACCTACTATATTGTTTAGAGCTATTTATGCCTATAGTTTTTGTGTTTTACAAGCATTTTGAAAAACTCATCATGAGCGTACACAGCTTATCTTTATTTTGTGTCCGTAGTTCTGTGAATTAGCAGAAGGAAAACCACAGCTATTCTTCTCCTGATTCTCAGACCTCAGATGAGAAGTGATGAGACAAGAAAAAACATGCATATGAAGACAAAGCTAACAATGAAGGCATAATTAAATATTAATTGCATGTAGATTCTTTTTGTAAATATAGACATTTGCATATATTCAAACTCCAGAGATGAAAGCTGCTCCGGCAGAGGTCGACCTGGCGCGTACAGAGGAGTGTGCTGTTCAGCTGACACTGTTAGCTGGTGATGTGAGGCTTGTAGTCAGCATTACAACTCATCCCTGAGGTGCTGCAGTGAGTTGAGGTCAGGGCTCTTGTGCACGACGTTCAAGCTCCGGCTCCGCTGGGGAAAGCATTTCTTCCTGGACCTGGCTTTGTGCATGACGGGCATTGTCATGGTTACAAGGAAAAGGGGCCTTCCCCAAAAACTGTTGCCACGAAGATGGAGGCACGCTATTATTTATAATATGCATTTATTTTAGATTTCTATTAATTGTAGCTGAAGCATCTGTCCACATACTTCTGGCCCTGTGTGCGCACTACCACCTACAAACCTACCCGCACTGATACGATTGCTCTTGTGCTCATTTAACGTGTGTCAGCCGGCTCTCGATGATGTGTGTCTTCCTTAAGCATTGTGTAATGAGATTTGTCGTTCAGCTAAATGAACAGTCAGCGAGTGATGATGAGATAAATCGCAGGAGGTTCTCACAGTCACACAACCTCGCGGTGTTATCACTCTAAAGTAACGTGCGACGTACTGTATGAGCTTTTGTTTTCAAATGTCACACAGTGAGTCTTCACCGGTTTTTCCGAACTAAAAGGAAGACCTCAAATGAACTTTGTTGGAACGTAACACACAGATTCCTCAATACGCCTCAGTTCTCTCCGTCTCTGGATCAACACGCACACACGTACTGAGGATAAACCGGCGACGGAGATTTGCATTGATATGGCATCAGTTTCAAAAATGATTTCCTCAGGATTTCTTCACTTGACGAGACCATGAGTAAAAAAAAAGGAGGCCTGCGTGACCATCATTTTTGACCATTTTCATGTCTTCACTACTGATGTACAGACAAGAGGCTTGTGTGTGTGTGTGTGTGTGTGTGTGTGTGTGTGTGTGTGTGTGTGTGCGTGTGTGTGCGTGTGTGTGTGAAAGACATTTGAAAAGACATTAGGAGGAAAAGCAAGAGAGGGAATTGACTTGGGGATTTATCTCTGCTTTTATTTCCATGTGTAGAAAATGAAGAAACAGATCAAATGATTCAGGTGGGAAAAAAAATCTCAAGAGGTTTATAAAAACATCTGTCTCGACAAGAAACAGAGATGGTGAGAGAGGAAAAAAAAAGACCAAGATGACAACTACAGAAAGTAGATAATACAAACAGAACTCCGTCACACACACTCACGAGTGAAAAGTCTCCACGATGTTCACGAGGCATCCAATGACATGTGTGATGTTTGTTGTTGGGCAGGGCTGACACACACACACACACACACACACGGTTTTGGAAATGTAAGGAGACGGTGTGAACTTACTGCCTACAATTACGGCCTATAATGACCTTGTGATGACTTTCCTCCTCCATGCTGCACGTGTGTCCGTGATTATTTGTAAATGGAGAAACCTGTGTATGTACATTGCATGTGCACAGTGCACGTCAGTGTGTGTGAGCAGGTAAGAGACGGAGGGAGCAGCCTCTGGAGAGGTGAGCACCCTAGCGCCTTCACTGGCATCACTAATTAAAACAGCAGACTTGGATCACAGAGAAACACTGCTAATTGAATTCCACTGTTGGATGTTTATTTTAGCCCGTGTGAAGTTTAAATTTAGTACAAAAAAAGAAAACAGCACAAACTGTGAAGTCATAAAACTGTATAACAATGTACAGTTTCCCTGCAGGTTGTACAGTCCAGCCAAATCATTTGTGAGTGGGTGTATTAAACACACAGCTTTTTATGGCTTCGTATCAGGTAGGACAGTGAATCTGGTTTTGCATTTAAATGTTATATTATTCTATTATCTGTTTGAAGGTTTGAAGCTATGACAGTTAGCGTTTCTGGTAGAGGTAAAAGCTTTGATGTTGTCTCCTTTGGATTGTCACTGTTGGACGTTACTGTTCAGCGTCTTTTTCCTTTGACTTAAAGACACGAGCAAATGTCTTGTTTTGTTAATCACCCCGCTGACTGTGATTTTAACCAAACCAAATCCCTAAGGCTCAGACCCTCCTCTCTTCTGATTGGCTGACTGTTCTCTGACTGATCCAATAATAAATATAGCAGATTTTAGGTAAAAACACTCAAAATCCTGCAAAGTTGGATGGTGGGTCCAGGTGGGCGGGGCTTAGTGACTGCTTTGTTGTGACATCACAAAGTTACAGGAAGTCCTGACGGCTGGTTTTAAGGCTCATACACATAATATGTGACTGTGGGTCACAGCGACTCACATGTGAACAGTAACTAATCAATATCTTAAATTAGCCTTTGATTATGTTTTGGCCCACCATCTAATGGATCAGGGAAAAATCCGCCCCGACCCCTTCTGTACAGCTTATTATCCACGCTTGACACCATTTTCCTGTTGTCATTTTACACTGGTGTAGCAGCACATATGTATTCTGCCCCGATCACCTGCCACAGGTGCTAATATCTACAGCTGGGAAGTGGGAGGAGCTTCCACTGTACGTTTTTTTTCACTTCTTCTCTTGTATTTGTAGACGTTCCTCTTGATCAAGCTGTGAGCACTTCTGTTCTGCACGTTAGCTTAGATTAAATTCAGTTCAGTTGTTATGTGCTAATGTGGTTGTCGCAGAGTGTAGTCAGCCATATTTAGCTGTGAGCGTTTATTTTATCAAGAGCCTGAAGGGGTTTTTTTTTAAACATAAAAAAAATAAACCATCATCATGAAGCGTCTGTCATCCCTCAGCAGGTGAATTCTTCCATGACACCTGCTGTCAGACGACTGTTTAGATTCTTCTTCAGATTCTTCCTGCCATATTTACACTGTATTGTTTGACGATTGCACTTCCTTCTGGGTAATTAGCGTGTGCGTGTGAAGCATGACTGCGCTGGGGAAAGAGAAAAGAAAAAATCAAAGTGAAACGCCCAACGGGCTGCAGTTTAAATTTTGTTTTTTTAGTTGTCCTCGGAACATAACGCAGGTATTTTTGATTATATAATCAGCAGCACTTTCTATCACACACCAGCAAACATCAATGAGCATCATTAGCATGTACGCCTAAAATAGATATAGCTGTTTTGAAATGAAAAACGCAATCATTCAGACTCGATTGAATTGTGTTCCATATTCAGTGAGCCAGGCATCCAGGCAGTAAAACAACAACGCAGCAGCAGCTCTCTGAAGTGCTTTGGCAAGTGCTTCCCTCGTAATGTAACTATCATTGTGCTGTGATGGTTTTAATGATATGGTTTTTTAAAATTTTTTTATTAAATAATAGATTTTTTATGATGGCCAATTGCCTCCTAATGATTTGTCATCAGAGCTGCAATCCTTGAGTGACACTCAGAGGGACGCCTGATATGTCACAGCACTACAGTGGGCTCGTGTTTTTGCGTGTGCACTTAGAATAAACGTCCATTAGCATCTTGACTTTTAACCTGCAGAGACTTAGCTGATGGGTGATTAACCCTTAATGATACTTGTAAGGCCATCTGCCATCGTCAGCCGGTGACAGGTCCGCGCTTTGATTTTTCACAAGCGTCCACTGGTCATGTGTTTCATTTGGTTTCCCTACATTAGTTTCACAGCAGGTTCTTTTGACTTGCCATGGTGGGAAAAGCAACTAGAGTGTCCCTCAGACGTGACGGCGTGACAGCGAGTCAACATGCACAATATGACCCTGACACTGAAGTCGCTAAATGGAATTCAGCCATCGTTCATTTTATTATTCAAACCTGTGATGTTCCTACAATGACACGCTAAACGCCTTCTGTGGAAAAGGTCTGTGTCAGCTCCTCGTAAAGCAGGATTCATATTTTTATGGTCATGCTTAGTTAATGCAGAGAACACGGTTGAGAATATTGGAAAAAGTCAGTGCTGAGTTTCAGCATTAGATGGGAGGAAGTTGAAACCTAAAGTCCGTGTGGGATGACGGATGACATGATGAAGTATGTGGAGCTGTTGTATAAAGGCTTTTGTGGCTCCAGAGGGAGCTGTGTGAAGTCTGATGAACAGATGTCACTTGAGTAAACATTAGGTCTGAAAATTACAAATCTGAAAATGACAAGACCTACAGACCTCTGTAGCCCGCTGATTATATTTATTTATTAAAACTCCAGGATCACTGAGGGTAAATCCCTCATTTACAACGATGTCGAATAGATAAAAAATTCCAGTTAAAAAAAGAAGATCAAATTAAAAACAAACAAGAATCCATTAAAACAGTTAAAAACAGAAGTTAAAAGGTCAGAGATTAACAATCACAAATGTAGAAGAGGTACCAACAAATTAATTTTCAAAGTGCTTTGTAGTAAGTTCCAGGTCGATGGTGCAAAAAAGCCAGAGGCATTTATTCCAAGCTCAGTGTGAACTGGAGGGACATGGAGCGTAGCGTCAAACTAACATGGAAGTAAGATATGACTGAACTGAAGGGCTTTGTAAATAAACAAAAACATGTGTAAATCACGCCTGTCTGAGAGAGAAAATCCACAATAAAGAAAAGTTGGATATTGTTTAAAGTCCCACAGAGAAGAGGATTAGTCCTTGTTAATATCAGCAGTGAAGGATTCGGTAGTTACAGGCTAAAAACAAATTAAGCATTTAAAACATTTTTAAATCCAGATGTCCAATGGCTAAAAAGTTTTACCCATGTGAAACAAAACAAACAAAAAACAAAATGACAACACCACAAAAACAATAACATAAAAATATAGATTAAAACCAAGTAAAACTGTAAAAAAAAACAAAAACTGTCAAGTTGTGATACAGCTACTAAACCCCACATGCTGCAGGCTAGAGGCTCAAAGCTACATTAGGCTAACTGCTACTAGCACACAACACACTCTGGGTGAACTGTCAGAACAAGGTAATCTGTAAGTTAGGCTCCAGGTTTTGGTTATGATAATAATAATTACAATAATAATGATAAAAAACTGTGTGTACAGCACCTTTCATACAAGAAATGTAGCACCAAGTGCTTTACAACAAACAAAATAACATGGACCAAGTGCTTCACATATAAAAAAGACAACGTCGGTGGCTCAGCTTCACCAGTTTTTCTTGTTTATTAAAACTGTACATTGTGGGTGTGACAGTGTTATTAAAGTGCAATGCTAGTGGGGCACTGCTCTAAAACCTAACAAGTTGGACTCAGCACAAAGTCTGTGCACAAGCTCTGTAATTAATCCACCCTGACCTATTCCCTGTCACCTCTGTGCAGTATGAAGAGCCGCACCAGCAGCCATTGTTTTCTGTGGTCTCCTCATTTTGACCTGCGTCATCTCAGACTGACGCGTTCATGTCAACTTGTCGGGATCATCTAAGGGGAAATGCAAAGTCGAGCTTTCATCGTTACGAGCGAGCCCTTTTTCATGTTACACCCAACCATTTGACCCATTGTCAGACTATTGATTAGTGCAGCTCTAAGCGTGTCATGAATTGAAACAAACATTGCCAGTGCAAAGGTTATATTTCCATGCCGAAACGCACTGTATGTATCTAACAAAGGAGACGAATGCAGTTCCTTTCATACCATATGCAAAATTGATTTACTAAATACTCTAAATCCTGCACTGTTCACCGCCACGTTGACTAGATAGCAGTCTTCTCTTTCCCTGCCTCTCCTGGCGTATTGCTGCATTTCTTGGCACATTGCCACCATCTGTCGATCAGAGGAGTAGCGGAAAAACCATTGGCACGGTGGAGCTGCGTCTCGTGTCGGCCACGCGCTCCTGCACAGAGAGCCTGTAGTTAGAAAAACAAATGCTCTGTGGCGTACCACAGGTCAGAGACTCCACAGGGGAACCTGTAATTTGTGCAGTTGTGTTTTTTCCCCCCCAGAATTGGCAAAGCAAATTAGCGGTGAACATATTTTGTAGGCGACACGGTTGCTGTTTGTTTTTATTAGTTTGGTGGAGGACACGGTTCCAGGCCTCAGTAGTGACTCAACATAAAACTCTGCTCAACTTAATTTAACTATCGTCTTAAAAGGTGCCATTATACGCTTGGTAGAGTTCTGCACTGAAAGTTGTTCTCCTGTTGTGTCGATGCAGAACACAGATCAGAGAATTTACATGCAAACTTCCATCCCCGATACCACGTGTTTAATTTGGTTTGTTTTATTCACGGGGCTGTTTTAGACACAAGGTTAAAAGAAAATCATGCACGCATCACAGAGCTCTTACAGGTAACACCCGCATATTAAAGACATATCACCGCTGTTGGTGCTGGGTCTTAATAAATACACAATGAGACACAGACAGTGCTAATTACATTGTTAATGTAAGTGTTAAAGTCTAGTTATCTTGAAAGCACGGGCACAGGGTCTAGACAAAAGGACAGATGACTGGTGAAGCCAAAACAAAACACTGCAGCAAGTTTTAATGAGGCAACCGGGGACTGCCCGTCAAACACATAACAAACACTCACGTCCCAGAAGGGACACACACACACATGCACGCTCGCTCTAGTACTCTATGCACACAAGTATACAAAAATGCAAGTACACAACACACATAGGAAAATAACATTTCCACATGGACGTTTAGCTGATTTGCTTCTGATCTGTGACGAATTCCGTCTTCACCAAAACACGCCTGTCTCAGACCTGACTGATGAGCTTAAAGGGTCAAAAGATTAAGCTCAATATTCCCCATGTCAGTCATGTCAATCATAGCATGGTGATCTGCATTTTCAATGTTGCAGCAATATCGGAGATTACCGTTTTGAAATGCAGGGCTAAATACCCCTGCATTACGGCGCTGAAATATAGACCTAAAAATCCAAAGATTATACTTCAGTAAAATAAAGCCTTTAGCCTAATCCATATTCAAAGTCTTGTCTCTAGCTGGGCTGTGGGCCTCTATAACCTAGTTCTGACGGCTGTTATTGGGGAAAGCTGCTTTGTACTGGTCAGTTGTGTGATGAGGGCTTGGACACGGTCTGTTGAGTTGACCTATATTTGGCTGCCTGCCCTCTCTGCGCAGTCAAAAACCCAGAGCTTCCCTCTTGTTTTGTTCTATAGGCAAAGTGGGCCGCAGGGCAGTCTCCTCTGTTCTCGTGATCCTGCTCTCTGATCTGGTTCGAGCTTTAATGTAACGACATGTGAAATATTTCATGCATATAGATGCCTCCAGACAAACTGAAGTATTCATGCAGGAACAGAACTTCATTCAGCAGCAGTGTAGAGGAATTTGTAATGTGGCTGCAGCGGCGAATCGACAGCTAACATGATCAAATAGTCGGGATGGTAATAAAAGAAATCTCCTTGGGCTGAGCTGAATGCTAACGCTAACGTCTGCAAGCTAACAGGCTCACCATAGCTGTGTTCAGGGGCTGCAACCTTCAGAGGCTGCATTTGAATACCAATTGCGGCCAAACCTATCCCAAGATTCATTGCGTGCCAGTTATGAAAGTAAACACCGACAGAGACCTACCAGGTATCAGTCGTAGTCAGTTAGTTAGTTAGTTGGTTAGTCAGTCATAATACCTTTTCACCTCATTTTGTTCTCAGGATTGTACACAATCTCATTCAGCGAAGAGGAAACAAAAAGCTTCCCACGCTAGTTTACTTGCTAGTTAGCAAGCACAATACGTACACACTATTTAGTCATAGTCTCCCGACTGTCTTAAACCCATTCGTCTCTTGTGCAGCAGCTTATGTGCTGACACCGAAGGTTTTGATTAAACTTGGTAACGGCTAATAAATTGCTAATAAGCTACAATAGCTTCCTCCATTTTGGACTCTGCGGCTCTCTGTCACCTTGGAAGTTAGCGCTGTTTGCATGTAAAAGTTCACCAATGTTGAACTTGATGTAAAATAATTGCCTGCAAGCTCGGTGGCTAATGTTAGCTACTGAAAACTCACTGTTTGACTCTTCTCCTCTTGTGCTAGTGTTACTCTATGATTTAGCATGTCACAGAGAGACAAGCTCTAATCACACACGACGTTTGTACTTGTAGTCCCACACCTGTCCTCTCAGTTAAGGAAGCTAATGATGATGTATTTGAAGCAGCGTAGTAAAAGGAAGCTTAGGAAATTAAGGGAATTTCAGTGGAAACAGAACAGAAAGTATGGTATGTTTGTGGGTGAGCATATGTCAGTTATGCGAATCATTCAAACGTGAATCACTGTGATTCAAGCAGAAAAAGAAGGGGATTTGGTATTGTATGCCTTTTAGAAATAAAGAGGGATGGAAATGGATTAGGATGAGTAGAGGTGATAATGAGAGTGATGACATCGTGGTGTGATTTACAGGAAGAGCAGGGGGACAGGGAGGAGAGGCTGTTTGAGGAGAAGGAGGAAGGCAGGCGGGAGACGGAAAGTGCAGAGGAGGGATGAAAGATGGCGACTATTCAGAAAAGGTGACGAGTAAACACGTTGTTGGGTGGGCGGTGCTGGGAGGCCTCAGGTGCTCTGTATTGTCACGGGTTCAAATCCAGCCAGCCGCCTCTCGGGTCGTCCTCCTTCTGTCTCCTCCTCGGCTGCGCGTCGCCTAATAAAGCCGAAATGTGCCGAAAAGACGAGGAGACGCTGAAATAGGTCAAATGAAGAGAAGCGGGCAGGGAGAGAGAGAGAGAGAGAGAGAGAGAGAGAGAGAGAGAGAGAGAGAGAGAGAGAGGGAAGGAGAGAGGAGGAAGTTTTAGAGGCAGAAAGGCAACAAGAGGGAGGAGGGGAGGATGCATGAGGAGGAGGAAACGAGACGGGGGGGTGTGTGTGATGAAAATAGGTAGATAAAGATGAAGAACGCACACTCCAAAATGGAAGACGAGCAGAGCCAGGTCAGCCATATTAGCAGCATTCAGTGACCAGTGATTGTTGCCTAGCAGCGTGCAAGAATATTCTCCTCTCCTCTCTTCTCCATCACCCTTCTCCTTTTCTTGTATCTCTCTTTTCTCCTCAGCGTCGCCTCCTCCTCTTCTCCTCTGCGTGTTGTTGTTCTCGCTCTCTCTCTCTCTCTCCACCCCTTTCCATCTCCTCCCTCCTTTTCTGCTTTCATCCCTCCACTCTGCTTCACTTTGTTTTTTCTTTTTTACCTCGGCGCTATGCTAGTGCTGCCTCATGCCGACAGCCAGCTCTCTCTCTCTCTCGTGCATGCAAGTCGTGTGTGTGTGTGTGTGTGTGTGTGTGTGTGTGTGTGTGTGTGTGTGTGTGTGTGTGATGACGAGCCTTTCATCAGTGTGTAAAAGCTGGCTGATGCAGCCGTTACACCAGCTCTGTGCTGCATCAGGATTACATGGCACATGTGAAGCCCGTGTCCTCCTACGCTTGGTCAAATACGGGATGACACATGGCATCAAACATGTGTGTGTGTGTGCGTCCGTGCGTGCGTGCGTGCGTGTGTGCGTGTGTGTACTTACACCAGTGCTATTGATGCGAGGACTCTGATACTTCAGGTTGCAGACAGGTTTTGCAAATGAGGTTGTTCACAGCACGTGTTTCATGCTGATAATTTAATCCCATATAGTTGTATGGTGGCTCCTGTTGCTGCTGCTGCTGCCACCATTATTATGACTTCACTCTCACTACAGCTAAGTGACAGTTTGCAGCTGTGACATCGAGCAGTATTTGCCAGGTTTTGTAATTATGCATAAAATCTGCGTCTCTCTGGTTCACGCATGCTTTCAGAAGATGTCACCTTTAAGTTGTGTGATGTGAAAATCATCCATGTCCATGTTGCTGTGCGAAGGTTATACACAGCTAAACAAAACACGTGCGCATTTTAATTCTTAACTGACGTCAGATTCGCTCTGTCTTCATTTAACAAACAATTGCGAAACCTCCGCCGGACATCTGTCATCGGCGCCGTTAAAGGATGAGGCTGGAAATGTTCCTTGTTTTCTTTTTGTCAACAAACAACATGAAAAAAGACAAAAACCAACAATGAACTGATCCTACTAACAAATATTGTGTGTGTATTCAAAGCCTGACATATCTTAGTCCTCTGCGCCGCAGAGCTCCACTGAAGGAATATTTCAACATGTATCAGTGAAGCGCGCTGTTACTCTGGGTGACACTGTAGTTTATTTTGAGTTAATCCCATATACAACGTCCTGCTTCAGGTGATACTCAGCAGAACACAGAATGTATATTAATCCACGTCTGAAAATAGTCCCCAACAAATGCACTGTTTACTCTTCAAGGAACATTTGCTAAAAAGCTACAGACAGACTTCGGGAAGTCGGAGAGTATTAGGAGATGGACTAACACACTAATCTGCAGTAAGATGTCATTATTGGACTGCTTTTTTATTTCTAGTAGCAGTACAACTACTATAGGCCGGGAAGACACTGCCTGCGTGGCGTGTGCGTGGCGGCAGAGGAACATCTTGGTTTTCATTCTGGCGGCCATTTTAACGTGTTAGAGTGGACAGAGATCTGGCGTATTTTTCACGCGTGACGCGCACGTCTCCCAGCAAAAATACACAGAGGAAAGACTTGTTGACAGTCGTATTGACAACAAGATTACATCAAATCTGTAGTTTTGATGTCTCAGCTGAAAAAACCATTTGAGCAGCTGCATGTGGAGACAGTGGCACCGACTTTCTGTCAGAAATAAATCAGAAATTAATTTACGCTGAAAAGAAATCCAACATTCGAGTAGCCTGCAAAGTGTATGCAGAGAGACAGAGCTGGCAGCAGCAGCAGCCAGTGTGTTTCTGCTGTCATAGTAGTAGTACTACTTCTACTGCTCTGAAATATTACTGTTGGAGAACAAAGTACATTCGTGCCTTTGGAGTTCTGGTTGTATGGGCTCGACCTCAGGTACAACTCCTTTATACCAGCTTGTGTACAAACTGTTTGCTGCAAAAGTGTGGCAGATGTTTTACTCTATTCATCTTTATATATCTTAATTTCTCTTTATCTTTCTGTATTTATCTCTTCACCTGTTTTCATCAGGACTGGAAATACCTTTGTTGGAACATGTACAATGTGCTCTGGAATTACTACTTGTGTAATCTGTGCTGCAGCAGTACTACTGCTGTTACTTTCATCCCTGCCCCTACCACCAGTTATGTTGCTGTCAGCGCTGTGAGGTCTGCACTCTTTCTTCTCACTGGCCTAGATTTCACGTTGCGTAATGTAATGGCGCACCTGTCCAGGATGTGTCACTGCCCTTTGCTCCAGCTCTGCATGACCCTGAACATGAATGAGGCAGAGAGAAAACGTAAATACTGTTTAAATAATAATATAACACTCAATTAGCACTGGTCAAAATGTTGCACTAGAGTCTGTGTTTTAAGAGTTATCATATCAGAATGACGCACACGGCTGGAATCCAAATATTAATAGAAATATACTGGCAGATTGGTTTGTCAGTGATCTTATATTTTTGCTATAATCCTGTATGTGTCTTTGGAGCCGTGTGTCTCCACCTCTTCCTTCACTGTAACGTCCATATCTGTGTTTCCTGCGAGTACAGGAGTGTGGGAGAGCGTGGGTGTGACAGCCACTCAGCCTAAATGGTGACATGTCAGGGTGTCTTTAGTAATAGTAAAAGAGTTGCATGTTCCCTTGTTTTCCAGGAGGTATGCCAGTGCCTGAGGTGGCGTCTGACACTGCCAGCGCTGCCACCATGTTGAGCCCCGTCCTCAATGCCTCCAATGGAGACGGCTCCGAGTCTGAAACCACCTCCGCCATCCTCGCCTCCGTCAAGGAACAGGTTAGAGCTATCTCTCTCTCTCTCTCCGTGTGTGTGTGTGTGTGTGTGTGTATGTGTGTGTGTGTGTGTGTGTGCATGCAGCATACACATTGGGGTTGTCACAGTTAATGAAATATGAATACCAGAAAGAAATGAGGATAATTCCTCCTGTCCTTACAGGGTGAGACAAGGCGACAGTACACAGTAAACACGAATGATTGAATGCCCATCTGAGCTAATGTGTCACAAATATGTCGCCACATTTTGATCTGTTAGTGGAAAAGCCTCGGGCTGCAGCCGCTCGGTGTAATTTTGAAAACGCTCTAATGTGGTGGGATGCATCATTTCCCACATTTTGTCAAAGTCTGAGCAGCTTTGTTGGTTTACTGTGTGTGACATGGCAGTAAAGGGACAAGACAAAGTTCCTACCTTGATGTTTTGCTTTTTGAATCCTAACTAACTAACTGTGCATTAAGGTGTGCATCCTCATACCTGTCCTATACATGTGTTGACATACGGACGAATAGCAGATCACGTGTTGTTTATGTTACATTTTTCCTGGCTTTAAACTGTTGCACTTGTGTCACCTGGCTGTTAGCGGTCAGGAGTTTGCTCTGCTGCACCTGTAACCGCACTTCACTATGTGACACACTGTGGAGTTCACTTCCACTTCACGTTTTGATAAAAGTGAGATTTTAAACCACTGGAGGCGAGCAAAAAGAAGACGGTGTTAAGTTGGTCTTTATCCAGTGAACCAACTAGTCCCCTTGAAGAAAGGCTCTAATTGGCTCGATTCTCTCTCCAGCAGAGCATCACCAGACTTTACTAAATTGTAGGTTATTATAAAACCAACTGGAACCAGGCTAATAGCGCCGGACTAGGGTCATTTATCAAGGGTGGCATCAAAAAAGCTGTGAGTCTAAGACTGTGGTGGCAGCTCAGTTGTGGCGGGAAAGCAACAGTAAAAACATAGCGAGCAGTCTGATGAGCAGTCTTCATTGGCAGTGTAACCGTGGTAACACATGCATATCACCATTCCTGTGCAGGGATACATCAGAAGGTGAAAAGGTATTACAACAGAGGTGTGCTGTGTTTGCGTGAACCATCACGGCTGCACTTTTTGTTTCGTGACAGTTGCTAATGTTTAACTCATTTGTTTTTCAGACGGTTAAATAAAGAAGCACTCGTGATTTTAATATCAGGTTGTGTTCAGGCTGTGTTGGAAATACCTGTTGCCTCACCAGGTTCTTTTTACCAAAAAAGGTGTGGGTCTCCTAATCATGGAAAATAATTTGTTCAGGTGGGTGGATAATTTATGCATACATGCAGGATCGATGACATCAGAGCTGATCTGCGCATTAATGCGTTAATGCAATTAAAGGTCTACAACAACACCCGCAGCCCCCTGAGTCTGGACTGTAACGCTCATTGTGCGCCTGGAAACTGGACAGGAACTTTTCTGAGGAGGATCTGGTCATTTGTTTTAGAGGTAGAGGTGAACCGAGGTGTTGGACACGTGGAAATGTTCACCTGCCGCTGATGCTGGTGGTGTGGATCACCAAAGTCATGAGGGTTTAACCACTGAAAACCCTTCATGCCTCTGCCAAATTTAATGTTAATCCACCCAGAAGTTGTTTAGATATTTTAATCTGGACCAAAGTGTTGAACAGATGGACAGTTGCAGCGGCAGTGCCAACCCCCAGAGCCACACTACTACTGTATTTAAAAACTACTTTCATTCAGCTGTAGGATAAGCACCAATCAGCATGAAGTAGATATAATAAAACAGTTGGTCCTTCAGTCAAACACGCGTCCTCCGTGCGTCTTGGGTGCGTTCACACCCGAACTCCAGAGCTGTCCACTTGTGATCGGATCACCCTAGACGGATGTTAACACCGCGCCTCCAATCAGTCACTGCACTCGCATGTAGTACACTGTGTACACAACACAGTATCCTCGCAAAGCGTATAGGGGAAGTGTTGTCCCAAATCAATCAATCAATCAATTGTCGCCCCCCCTCGAAATATCTGCTGGCTGCTTTGCTCACTTGACTTTTCTGTGTGCGCACGCTTGTTTGAAAACAACGTTGGTGGTCCCTCCTGCTTCTGCTTTGCAGCCAAGATGGCGTCCGCTGCGGGTGAGAAGTGTCTATCGTCTTACACTCAGTTAATTGACCGGTTTTGAACGCAGCATCCAGGTACTCACAATCCGCTGCGCGTTCGACATACTTGTCAAAGGGAACGCACTTATGCACTCAAAATAGCGAGGGTGAGTATGAGGCTGTTGCATTGTGGGTAACACCGGCCCCAGGTTTTGGAGGAAGACAAAATTCTGCTGCTGATTCTCTCTTTCTTTTTTATCTGTCCATCATGAGTGCGACAGCTTTACTGTTACATCAGTGACATCGCACTCCTGTAACAGTAGATAGCACTGCTGTGAATGTTGGCTCTGTGTGTGTGTGTGTGTGTGTGTGTGTGTGTGTGTGTGTGTGTGTGTGTGTGGGTGGGTGGACACTTGATACTGTGGTAACTGTGTGTGTCCTTGAGTACTATAGGATGTGAGGAAAACTACTCGGAAGCTAAAGATAGCCAGTGAAAATGCTGAGGGTGGAGAAAATAATGGATTCTGCATGTTTGAGACGGAAGCTTCGCTCTGAGTTACTACAATGTTCTGAAAGACCATTTCAAGTCTAAGTAGGTCATGCAGACGTGGACATATACACACACACACAGGTCATGCACACACACACATACACACACACACACACTTACAGATGATCTAGGGCATGGTAATGGCCCTCTGATGAGAATGTGTAAAAAGAGGAGCAGACAAGAATGGAGGGAGTGTCAGCTATTTGAACAAAGTGTAGGCGAACAGATAGTTGCTCACTCCTCCGTCCTCCGTCCTCCAAGAGCTGGATTCATTATATTTCATGCTCCTGCGCCACAGGGAGGTTATTCTTCTTCTTTAAGTCAGTCATTTGTCACTTCCTGTCACACTTGTTGTTTTTTTTCACTGTGTAATTTTTCAATATGTTTGGGCTGATGCCAGTGTTTGTTAACAGGCTGCGAGGAGGAAGCAGGGATGTGTATTTTTTTCGGGTCTCACACACACAAACACACACACACACACACACACACACACACACACACACACACACACACACACACACAAAGCCTTCCTATTCATTTTGGTTCTTAAAGACGAGGTCTGGCATGAGAGACCTAGAAAAGACGTGCACATGTGCGGTCTGCAGTCACACACACACACACACACACACACACACACACACACACACACACACACATGTAAACGCTGCCTCTGCTGACTCACACCAGGAGATCCCTGCTGCTGTTTCTCCTCCGTTTCCCTCTACCCACATGAGATTGATTAGCCATTCGACGTCGTATTTATCACATCTGTCAGCTTTTGTCCTCGTATCGTTCATCATCGCCGCTGTCAACACATCTGCTGTTGGGGGAAGCATGGTGTTAAGTGCCAGCTCTGAAAGAGGTTCCTTCCAGTGTGAGAGATGTGGCCTATTTGAAAAATCTGAGATATTGTCTCGCTGAATGACAGATAAAGTGAAAGTGGCGAAGGGTATTGATTAGTTGTCATTTTGCTTGCAGCCTAGCAACAGCTCTCAAAGTCTGTTTTAACATAAATCCTCAAAACGGTTTCATCCTGTCAGCAGACAAGGAAACAAACAACGCACTTAATTTTGTTTTTAAAACAGTAATTCAGAGTTTTCTTTTCGGAAGCTTCCGGCCTTTTTGTGGCGCTAAATATTAGTTTCGCTTGTCCACATTTATCTAAGGACCACAAAGAGCTGTGGTGCCGGTAAAATGTGAGAAAGGCAGCAATTTACAGGAAATATTGCATGTTTTTTTGTGTTGGCTCATGCTGTTTGTAATTTCTTTGGGTTCATATTTACAGGCACAAAATACAGGGGGGAAGAAAAATATATACATACAGTAGCTACACCTGATTTGAATCAATGGCAAACCACAGCCCCAGAGGAAAATGCAACTGAACTTCGGCACCTGGGGAAAAGCAAGATGTGAAATCAAAAATAAGAAGTTAGCAAAGACAAAATGCTTGAATAACAGCAGTAAAGATATAATTCATTATTTAAATTACTTCAATTTCACACTGTATATTCTGAGTCAAGCTCACGCACCACACCCTGGTGCTGTAAATACTCACTATTTTTGCTCAAATATGTATTAATACGCAGCTGAAAATAGTCCCCGACAAATGCACTATTTACTCCGGTTTGAGCAACTCGTCCAAACTGAAGCATCTCAACAACAGTTTGAAACGATGAAAAGTGAGATCATACCGTACGCTGTGGTGCACGCGAATCAAATGAACTGCAGCTGAGCTCATTTGCATATGTAGTCTCAGTAAATACCCAACTAAACTGAAAGATTACGGAGCAGTTCGCTCACTATAATAACCAGTTGGATAGTTTTAATTGACAAATATAAGACCGCAGCCACCAAACCTGACACACAATTAAAATCTTCAAGGATAAAAAAAAAAACCAAAAGCTTAAAGCTTATTGTGATCCTCGTTAGAGAGAGCATCCATGTGTTCGCGTTTGTGTGTTTATTCCCCAAACTTGAAAGCAGCATTACATCACTGCTTCAGCCTTCCTTCCCATTACGCCGGCAACATGACCTCCCGCTGTGTTTTTACAAGCGGCAACACTGGCTCAACATAAGTAAGTTCAGAAAAGAGATGTTGCATGCACGGCCTCATCATCACAGAGGGAAACATGACAGTGCGTGCGGGAGAGGAAATAAGGGAATTCATGAGGAGGCAAGTCAACCAACGGGAGAAAACACAAAAAAGAAAAATCCATTACACGGGGGGGTTTCTACTGGTTTATCAAATGTGAGTTTGTAGGCAGAATGTGGTGTTTGTGCAGCCTCTCAGCCACGGGATAATTAATGTGAATCATGGCGTTCACTCTAATTGGCACTGCAGCGGAAAACAGCTTCTCTCTGGTTTGACCTACAACTCGTAGGAATCCAAATCAAAAGCAGTTTAGACTGAGGTAATTGAAGTTATATCTTTTTTTCTCTCTCTCTGTAAGTCTAATTAAACTCATCTCGTCGCCTGCAGTACCATTATTCTGAAAAAAAATATTGATGTGTTACGGTTGTTACTCTTTTACATTTCACATTTTCTCTCTTTGCATAAGCTGATGTGCAAGCGGCACACCTAATTTATAATCCACTTTAAAGCACACACACTTAAATACTTTCTGTTTATGATTGGTGTTATGACATGTGAGATTATAAAAGAAAAAAACAGGATTAATAGTTCTTTTTGAAAACAATCAACCTGATGTTAATTGTAGTCACTTGTTGATGATTCATTAGGTTCTTTTATCTGTGTTTGCCGTGATAATAATGGCTGCTATCAGCCTTTCCTCCCCCTCTCACCGCCACCCTCTTCATTTGTTTATGAAGGATTAATTAAGATTTGTTTAGCACCATCATAACTCATTAAACGATCAAATATAGTTCTCTTCAAAGAGTTATATATTCATAAGAAGGGGTTTCAAATGGGATCAGATATTTATTTTGTTTTACTTCTTATGTAAGGGAGCGAGTTACTTTGGGTCTGACTCCACATTAACAGCGAGAAGCCTTCGATCCGTTCAGTCCACACCGACTCGGATCCAGCTGTGCGTCTGTCAGCAGCTGCCCCCCGAGGAGCTGGAACAACGGCGGCCAGACGAATCGTCTTCGCCAGGCTGATTGACAACAAAAAAAAAAATGTATTGGATATAAATAGCTTTCAAGTCGGCTGCGTGAGGATTGCACAGGAGGAAAAACAGGCTTTGTTTTCACGTGTTAATTCATTGATTTTAAATTCTCCGCCCACCGTAGCCGGCCCGAGAGAATCCAGCTCACAGTGACACCAGGAGGTTTGATAGGTACCATTTAAAAAGTTCACAACATATAATCAACAGGAGGTTTGTGTGATTTTAGAGTCTGTGGGGATCGTGCTTCACTGAGCAGATGAAAAACAAAATAGACTCGGGTGACACACATCTCGGGGGTGTAGGGAAGCCGGGAAAGGCCACACTTGCATTTGTTGTCTCGAGATAACGGAATAATTCATATAGTCATCACAGTATATCATATATCATAGTGTCTGCTCCGTGCGACGGGCGAGAGGCGAGCGTTGGAGAAAGTCCTCTACTATTTATTTCCAGCTGAAGGAAGAGTTGAGGCCAGGGCACCATAGTAGAAATGAGACGAAATATCTTATGTTTTTGTTTCTGCTATGCAGTGCTGCTGTATGTGAATTGTTTTTGAGTGAATATGTTTTTAATGTGTTCGTGTCTGTGTGCATGTGTAAACTGAAGAAACCCCTCACACAGCTCCTCCCCCCTTTAGCTGCTGTTGCTCATGCAGTTTACAAGAATAAAAATGGCAGATTAACCATCAAATTTCTTAGCAATTATGAAACATTGGGTCATTAAAATCAGAGAGAGGTACACTGAAGCAGACCAGGTCTTTTTTCTGTCTACTAAAATGAAGCTGTAGCGGACAGATTATATCACCTAGAGACAGCTAGCTAATTAAGCTAATGTAAGCTCCATGAATTGGTTGAAAGCATTTCAGCTGACTCATCTCGAAATGGGAATCCTGCAAAAAAAAAGTCCTAAATGTGAATTCGACATTCATTAAATGACATCAAAAAACCGAGGCTAAAGCTACATGTCCCATGGGTGAAAGTTAGCATCCTCACTTAACTGATAATCCAGGTACAAGAAAATAGCATTGTCTTTTAATTTGAGTGTAGAACTGGTTGTATTGTATGTAATGAGAAGGAAATATGTAAGATAACCCTGTTTAGCTGCTTATCTTTTGTTAGTATTTTCAAAACGGTGTGCTTTCATGCTTTTGGGCTAAAGGCTTATTAGCAAAGGTATCGCTACCTGGAGTAGCAGAGCAGCTAACGTTAGCATACTCTGATAGCATGTCCAGCTTCCACAGTGGGAAAATGCTACACAGCAGATGTGCTAGTCATGGACTTTTTCTTTTCTTTTCTTTTTAAGCACACAGTTTAATCCATTCCTTTACAGTATGTAGACAGGGCCTGTCAATCCTGCCATGCTTAGTTACGGTTGCTAGGCTATTATTGGCTGTTTGGGAGCTGTGTTCAGTGAACCGTTAATTCATGGGTGCAGGTGCATATACTGTACGTTTACATGCGTGTGTTTTTTTTTTTTTTGCTCATGTCAAAGTTCGGCTGTCTATAGCTCCAACTGGAAAGCACTGACAGGAGGCAGAGCAATGCATTGTGGGTAGGTCCGAGAATGGCCAAGGGGCCGTTACATTTGTCATCTCAATCTTGCTGTCAACCTTCTCTCTGCTACCTGCTACAGGGAGAAAAATAAAACTAGTAAGTGGGATTGGACAGGCAGTAGCTGCGTGTGTGTGTGTGTGTGTGTGTGTGTGTGTGTGTGTGTGTGTGTGTGTGTGTGTGTGTGTGTGTGTCTCTAGC
Source organism: Seriola lalandi dorsalis (assembly GCF_002814215.2). Taxonomy (NCBI): domain Eukaryota; kingdom Metazoa; phylum Chordata; class Actinopteri; order Carangiformes; family Carangidae; genus Seriola; species Seriola lalandi. The sequence continues at coordinate 137,770 of NW_019524761.1, read as the reverse complement.
CTTTGCTGTGTTGAGGAGCTGTGTCTAGTGCTCCAGACTACAGAGTTCAGCTCTGCTAGTTATATTATGCAGAGAGCTGAGCAGACGGTTGACACTGCAAAGGGAAAGATCCGCACTTTATATTTGATGAGCCTGAGTCAAGTGGTGGATCTTGGTTATTTTATTGCAGGCAAATGAAGAAAGACACGGATGCAGCAGCAGAGACTGAGCCAGGATTTCAGAGCATTTATTAGTCAACACACTGGACTTCTTTCTATCATCTCCACTCTTTCCCAACCTCGGAAGAACATTGAAAATCAAAGGTTGCATTTGAATAAATGTATTGGGTGGGCAGTATATGGATCTCAACTCATCTTCAAAACTATAACTATTTCATTTAACAAGGTCTCGAGATGACTCATAAGTTTTAACAGCAGCACAAAATGTTCTATACTTTTCATACCAACAGAAGTTTTGTGGAAAAAAAAAAAAGATTCTTTCAAATCTTTAATATTTTAAAGCGTGGACCTTCTCGTGTGGGATCTCACTTTGCAAACCAGCAGTGGCCTTCATCTATATTTGCTTTCTAAATTGATAAAAATGAATCATTTGACCTTTTAAAATCAAGTATTTTCATTTACTCTGCATGTTTTCTCATTTTACTTACATTATATATCCCCATGCATCCTCATACATATTTGTCCCAGAGCCCGTGTGAAAGTCGCAGACACCAGACATCTTTCTTTTAATCACATCATTTACCAAAGTTTTTAAAGAATCAGAATCAGGTTTATTGCCAAGTAGGTTTTCATATGCAAGGAATTTGCTTTGGTGTTTTTTGTGCATAACAATAGACACAGTAAGAAGAAATAAATATAAAGTACCGCAGGTCGGGTAGCTTAAATATAGATAGAAAAATATAATGATATTTACAATAAGAATATGAAAAAATATTCAGAATATAAATATAACACGATACAAAAAGTAGGAAAAGTATGCAAACAAAAAAAAAAAAAAAATGAGGAAAACAGTCACAAGCTGAAGCTGAACATGCATACCTGTGAAAACACCCTCAGCTGGCCACACTGAGCTGAGATGAAGGAGTTTTTGGAGCAGCAGAGCAGAGACGGTGTGTAGTACAGGAGCTGAGTGCACACCACATGAGGCATTAAACTTTCTGTAGAATTCCTACAGAGCTCAAATCAGCAGCCGGTCTCCGTCTCCTCCGTCTCCTCTCTCATCACACGTCGTCTGCGGTGGAAGCGCGTCTCTCATACATTTTCAAAAAGTGCATATTAATAGCCGTCCTTGATCAAAGCCCGGCCTCTGTGGTAAACTGACTTCTTTTGACGTCACTGAAAGAGATGAGCGCACTAGAAGCTGCAGGATGAATAATTTTGCCATTTTTTTCTCCCTGACCTGTTTTATTGATCGTGCCCTTGTGAAGCCGCGTGTTTTTTAAACATGCTATCATCTACAAATACACAAACCCGACATGACGTAGATGTATATGATTTTAGCTTGAGAGCAGTTATGACTTATAGGGACGGACTTCGAAGGACTCTCTCTCACCAGTGTTGGGAAGTAATGTCTCACTTAGGAAAGTGTTATAGTATAATGTGATTACAGCCAAAATGTTTACTGTGTGTATTAATTACATGGGGATGACGTTGGATAATGACCGGCTGAGATGACATGTCACATGGTCCTGGAGCAAATCGTCAAGTGGGCATTATTTTAAAAATCTTAATGGTTAATTCGTCGCCTGGAACAATCATAATAACACTTGTAGGACAAAAATTAAAACTATTGTGAGTCTGGCTTATGTCCTCCACCATCACCTGGAGTCGCTTGTACGTTCAGGTCATTATTAGTCATCAGAGAAATCATTTTGTCAATAACATAAAATTGTTTAAAGCTCCTCCAGTGTAAAGGTCTGTGTCCATGTGTAGTGTGATTATAGATCAGCTCTAGCTTCTATATTAATACTGTGAAAGTATCAAAGCCTCAGTCCACAGAGAAATGCACACAGCCTGTATTCAGACACTGAGCCTTAAAACCAGCCGTCAGGACTTCTGGAACTTTGTGATGTCACAACGCTCTCAGGCACGGCCCAAGCCCCGCCCTTGTGGATCAACGCTTCAAATAAATCACCAGAAAAGTGTAGATATGGGACCTTTAACGTGCCTTTTGTAATTTTGTAGAGAGCCAAAGTCAGCATATTCACACATCTTGTTTTTCTCCAACCAGCAGTGTAAAAGATTTTCAGTTCACTCTCCTATTAGATGCATTTGGGAAAAACCGAAACCAGAAGACTTTTGCCACTTTAGTTCGGAAACTGCCTCAAATCATGAATCCTTTATTAGAATATATTTATTTAGCAGCACATCAGCTGTTCCAGGCCACACAAGTCCAAAGCATCCTTGATAAAATAAAATGGAGCAAGGAGGTTTTCTTGGCTACACGTTCACAGTTGAATCAGACCAGCGCTCGGGCCGCGAGTGACGATTCCCGAGAACCACGCGGGTGTTGCGGATAAAGAATGTGATCTCATCCAAGCCTTTAAAAGTTCCTTTTTCATCTTGTTCCCGAATCTGTCTGGTGAAACCGTTTCCACCGAGGACGGAACAGCTTTTTATTGGGCAGAGCTGCTCGTTTTTTTCCCTCCTTTTTCCAAACGGCACCTGCAGATGCAGTGTGTTGTGCTGGGAGGGGTAGTGTTGGCAATCTTCCCAGCAACAGGCAATAAACTGAGATAAAAATACCAAGACCACAAGGTGTTTCAGTGTTATTAAAGCAACAATGTCAAGAAAACTCCCGAGAACTCTTACCCTTTAGATGTTTACCTCGTTTGCCCTGGCTCTCAGCATTTAACATCCTTTAAGTTAAAAATAAACACTTCTACCTTGATGCTGGGAGAACACTTTTTCCTATTTTGCAGCACAGTGAATTTATTTTACACTTGCTCATAATTTTTTTTCTAACCCTGTGCTTAAAACCAATTTCAGTGCTGTCTTCACGGTGGTGGTGGTGGTGG
>NW_019524761.1:134388-134734 GCF_002814215.2 Seriola lalandi dorsalis | reverse complement strand
GGGGGGTTTTGGACACAGACGGTGGTGAGGAGAGGAATTAAAGCCCGGATCTTCAGCCGCAGTTATCGTAAAACAAGACAAATCTGTCTGGTTTGGGATGAGCATTTAAGTAGTTTTGGTATCGGCAGAGCGTTAAATCTCTTTGAATCTGTCTTCCCCCTTTCTTTTATTTCATCTCACCTCTCGCTCTCTCGTGTGGACTTGTTTTCTTCTGCCTCCAGGACAATTTTGTGACTGACTGGATGTACTTAATAATTTCCCCGGCCTAAAACAATAGATCCCGACAGCAGCGGTCTTAGCTTATACAGCCACCTTGACATTTTCTCATTGAACAGCCCCCCCCCCC
>NW_019524761.1:118291-134368 GCF_002814215.2 Seriola lalandi dorsalis | reverse complement strand
CCCCCCCCCCCCAAAACAACTAAATGCCAAGCGGACACCACGGGGCACAATTAGACCGCTTTACACTAGAGAGAGAGAGAGAGAGAGAGACAGAGAGACAGAGAGAGAGAGAGAGAGAGAGAGAGAGAGAGAGACGGCTACAGCGTGAACACACACATATACATACACACCAACTTCGCTCCCCATGCAGCCCACCACTGTCCTACAGTCATTTATTTTACTTTGCTAATTGCTTTAATGGGGTTTTCAGGGGCCAGCCTGTTCCTGTAAGCCAGTGGCTGCAACACTAACTCTCTGTCTCCATTAATAAGCTCACATCACAGCTGAATCTTTACTAATACAATCAGCTGACGACCACTTGATTTGTAGAACCTGCTCGTTAAGACACAGTTAATTGTTGTCCTTTTTACTTAGCTGCCTATCAAGCTTTGATTACCAGCGCACGCAACACACACACACACACACACACACACAGATGCGTCCACACCCATAAATCCCCTCGCTGGTGCAGTTCATAACACCTGCATTTTAAATGTTAAATTAGTTTTCCTTTTGTTTTCATTTATTTGCATCACACCTGATCAAGATTACAGCCACTCATTATTTCATGTATTGAAATTGTGTTTTTTTTGGCAAGTTGAGTTCACAAAACTCCTGTTGCTGTGACGGCCCAGCGACAGAACCAGTTTCTCTTTGTTGAGGTCAGCTGTACATGGAGGCTCCCGGGAATTATACTCACCTCAAAGTACGGGAGCACAGACTTCCTCGGTCAATTAAACACGCAACAAAACCGTGTTATCATGTCTGATATCTGCGTCAGGAATCCTCCAAAAAGCGCCAACGCAGCAGAGACGGCGGAGAGGTCACGTTCAGCTATTTGGATTAGCTGAGATGACGCCAGGCAGACGGATAGCTAACTTTCAGCCCCGATAAAATTTACGAGTGAGTTATATGAAAGAATTAACCCCGCTGTAGTTATGTAGTCATGAAGCTAGCAGTTTGTTGTACCGGGCTGTAAACATGTTTATTTCTGCTGTAAAGATGAACATTTTAACATGGCAGTCGTTGGGGGTTGACTCGTTTTTGGAGCCAGCCTCTAGTGGCCCTTTTGAGGAACTGCAGTTTTTGTGGCACTTCAGTTTTCAGCACCAGACGCTGCCGCTCGCATTAGAGACGCACATCTCACCCGAGTCTCGTGCCTCGCAGCTGAATCTGAATATGACACATGACATGAAGACGCATATAAATATTGTTTTTTAACCATTTTAGCAGCTGCATGTGGAGAGACAGTGGAGGCCACAACATATGATCATGTAATTCATACGCTGACTTAAATACAGTTGGTTGAACTCATTTTCTGGCTGTGTTGTGCAGTTTTACAGTTGCGTTTTCCCAAACTCCAAAGACCAAGAATTTTACCGAGCTTAAAAAGAATAGCTTGGAAAATGTTGAGTTTTATCCAAGTGACAGTTTTCTTTCAGCTGATATCATCCAGTGAGTGATGAACATGTTGAACTGCAGCAGTACATTGTGTATTGTAAACCCTTGGAGGACTGTAAGTGTTCTTTTTAATATATTAGCCCATTTATTATTCATCACCTCCGTTGGTTTCTGCTCATATCAGCACGAAAACCATTCAGCCGACCTTTTGCCGTTATGTAATCCATCCGGATAAAAGTTTGTCACGTAAATGGAAAAATTCTCCTGGTTTTACACATAAAAGTCAGTTTACTTATCATGGAGAGTTCTCCTCGGTCTGTGAAAACAGTTTCGTCTGCTTCAACAACGGCGTTGTCAAGTCCGACAAAGTAACTCACGGTGATGTTGTCAGGTTTATCTCGGTTTGTGTTCACAGACTTCAGATTTATAACAGAGAGAGAGAGATTTTGTAGCCTGACTCACACGAGACTAAAAAAAATCAGGATAACACGGCGTCTGCTGCTGCTGCTTTGATTTGAACTGTTCTGTTTTACATCTGTCTTTTATGAGTCCCATAATTTAATGGAGGCACAACAGAATAAACTCGAACACTCCTTTAAACTGCATTACCACACAAAGCTGATGAAATATTGTTGACATCATTATGAGGGATGACGCAACATAAGCAAAGTCAGTTTGTCAAATCAGTGTATGTTTAATGGCATTTGAAATCGAACGGAGATCTAATTCTAAATTGTGCATTTGAAAACGTTAAGTACATGATCTGTAGTTAAAACTTGCAAACACTTAATTGTGGTCGTGTAAAATGTGCTAAATGTACATTTTTACAATAGCTAGCATTAGCTCTGGTATTCGTTTACTTACAAGAGTAGAAAAAATCTTGTGCCAATGCCAACTCTCTACCACTGAGGTTAGCATGCTGACCAGCTAGCCCCCAGCGCGTCCTGTCTTCTAATACTACTCTGCTTCCACTGTAGCGCTGCCCGCGGGTCGTACTCTGACCTCTGGCAAACGTAGCGGTGGCTGAAGCCTCGGCCACCATCACCACCACCTCCACCCTCGCTTCATGTTGCACCTTCAGCCTGAACTGTGACATTTTATTTTTATTGGAATTGTTGTGCATTTAAACTGCGAATGTTTCCGGCTGTCTACTCCTCCAGTGATTTAGTGGCGCTATTCCATAAAGCTGGGGGAAAAAACAAAAGGCTGAGTTAAATACCCACATCTTTCTAAGTCCATGCCCCCAGTTTATTTCACAGGCGCTCTGTTATAAATTTGTAAACGGTGATAACCCTGAGGACACCGTCTGAGTTATCGTCTAAGACTTGACAAAGCTTCTCCAGAACCAAGACGACTTCATACACTTGTTTTCACAAGCTGAGTTGTTCTCCCCACATCAGTGTAATATCAATCACACACACACACACACACACACACACACACACACACACACTGACATGCATGTCGAGAGATGCCGCGTATTTACACTCTGCGATGTGTCTGGTTTCAGCCAAGTGCTCGGCCCGTGGTCCGTCTGTGTGCGATTAAACCTGTGGTCAGTGTGTCTGCAGCCAAACGGCCGTGTAAACTGAGCCAATCCAAATTTGAATAAAGAAATGACTGGAGGCTGCAGGAGCTTTTGCATGCAGCATGTGTTTGCTGGGATGTCATGATTGGTTTGGACAGTGTCATTCAGAGAGAGAGAGAGAGAGAGATGGAGAGGGAAAGTAGACAAGGATAAAAGAAAGCAAAGAACAAAGAAAAGTGTTGAGAACGGCTGAAGAACTCGGTGCTTTGTCGGGAAGCCATGGATTTAAATTTCGAGTCGGATTGTATCTGGGTAAGAGATGGTTGTGCCTTTTTTTTTTTTTTTTTTTTTTTTTTGGAAATGCTTTATCTCACAGCACATTAACCAATAAAATACAACTACAAAATGAAAAATGACTCTCAGTTTAAGTGTAAGGTGAAGGCTTGTAGGCAGGTGGTAAAGTGATGTAATTAAATGTAATTCTTCGTGCCTTCTTGGGGGCTTGTTAGCAAACTACCGGAGCTGGCGAGCTGACTGGCGACATGATAGCTACCTGGGGACACATCCAGTGAAGTCAATTATACTTACATAGACCTAAATCACAAGCTTCCCTCACAGGGGCTTTACAGTCTGTACAGCATGTGATACCCTCCATCCTCAGACCCAAGGTTTGGATAAAGAAAAGCTCTGTAACCAGCCGCCGTAACGCACCAAACTACGGCTGGGTTAACAGGTGCAGGCACTTTGCTTGTTCGGTGATTCGCTCAATAAAACAATAATGCGGTTGAAACCAGTTCTCCATCTTAATTGGAGAAACATGTCCGCTGATTGCAATATCTAAGTCAGCGCCCTCTGGTTATTGTGTAATAATTCAGCTCAACACTGATTTGATCCAGTGAAGATTTTATGTTTCATTAAACACGGTCTGCTTATAATTTGATTCTGTGAATTCAGTTCCTCTGAAACACGTGACAACTCTGCAAACTCCACTCTGCATGAAAACCTTGGGCCGTCTTCACCAAGTATTTTATGTCAGTTGAGTTTTAAGTGATGATAAAAGTTTACGGCTTAAATTTTTTCGTCGTATCGTTTTCACAAAGCTACTGAGAGAAGCTTCGACTAAGGAGCTGAGGGAAGGGGGAAAAGTTCACCCCGTTTGCTCCGGATGAACCGACCATATCTACAGTCAGCGGTTGACAGGCTGGAGCTTTTGCACGCAGCACGTATTAGCTGGGATGTCATAACTGTTTGTTGGTGTCATTCAGGGAGAGGGGAAGTTGACGAGTCAGGACGAAGGAGAGCGAGGACAAAGAAAAAGGATTTTAGATGCTGTGTGGACGAGGGCCGAAGGAGATTTTCACAGGGCGTTTTCTTGGTGCTTTAGGAAGAGAGTGTGACACCTGTTGGGAAACCGTGGGTTTGAATTGTAAGTCGGATTGTATCTGGGTAAGAGATGGTTGTGCATGCTTGTTTTTTCACTTTGCTTCTCCATAGGTTTTTTTTTTTTGGAGGCTTGCTCATCTTAAAGCACATCACTGAAATATAATTAAGATGAACAAGCAATTAAATTGACAAGTTGAATAAACATGGATGGTGCAACATGGCGAATTTACAGCATAATGCAAAATACTATGACTGTTTTAAGTTTGTGTTCTTCAATAGATGATGAATAAGATTATTTTTGCAGTTCTACTGTAAGATAAAGACGTTTATATTGATGGCGTTGTGCTAAAAAGCTAATTTTTGTGTTATATTTACCCCTTGTTGAGCCAGTTAGCATGCTAGCTAATGAAGGATGTTGCTTTACGATTGGATCGCATCACGACGCGAGTCACTGCACAATGTGAGTCGCACACACACACACCATTTTACGACAGAAGCTGTCTGCGGCTAACTCAGGCTAGCTTTGGTTAGCCGGCTAGTTCTGAGGCGCCTTAGTTACAGCCGTACCGACAGTGTGGGAGAAGTGAGAGCAGTTTTGTTGTGTCTCCTCCAGACTGTGAGAAGATGGTTCAAAGATGGCCGGCCTTACGTGTTGTTGATCATTTATGTTCAAGCTTGTGTGACTTGCATAGTGTAGTGACACGAGGACATGTTGTAGCCCTAGCCAGTCACTGCAGGATACCAAGCTAGCTGGATTACTGTGACAGTTTGCTAGCAAGGTTTCTGGGATGCTAACTGGGATGCTAACTGCGGACTATCTGTCTTTTGTGCAACAGTTTTTATTCAGAGGCAGATCACTAAAATGTTCTTTTACAGAGGGTGATATCAAAGTGGATGGTACAACACAGCTAATATTATAGCCTCCTTTTCTCAGAAGCTAATGACAAGACGCACAAATCCACTGAAAATGGGGATTTCATGCAAACGAAATGATTTCACACTTAAATTTAGCTGTTATAAATACTGGGCCCTTACTGCACAATACAAAATACACTGTTATAATTGACCTGTTGCTACAGAGACATAAATCAGTTTCATGTGCTTTCAAATTCTCCGTCTGTGTAGAGAAGAGAGGCTGTTGGTATGAAAAAAAAAAAGTCTTACCATGTCACAACTCGGTGTAGGTTAGGTGTGTGTGTGTGTGTGTGTGTGTGCGCTTGAATTCACTCCAGCTAACTTGCTTTTTTGCCCCCATACTCTCCTTACATCCCGTTTCAGCCCATAGAATTTCACTGAGGCAGAAAACGCAGTGTGTGTGTGTGTGTGTGTAGGCATGTGGATATGGCCTGCGAGTGTGTGAAGGCATGTGTGTGTGTGTGTGTGTGTGTGTGTGTGTGTCTGTGCTGGCTTGAGTCTACTGTTTCAGTGTGTGTGTGTGTGCACCTCCCTCCATCTTGCTCCCCTTCCATCTTTTGTGTCTCCTGCTTCTCCCCTTCTCCCAAAATCCCTCCTTGCTTTTCATGGTGATGGTGGGTGGGGGAGAGGAGGGAGGAGCAGGAGGGGGTGCAGATGGTCTGGTCAGAGAGAGAGAGAGAGAGAGAGAGAGAGAGAGAGAGAGAGAGAGAGGCAGAGAGTGACTGGCGAGCAGCGGGCTTTTTTGGCAGGGTCGGCCGGTGGGAGGGCCCATTGTGATGCAACGTTGCATAAATAATGCCACGGGGCTTCTAAATGCTCCGTTGCCATGGGGACCTTTGTGCCTCAGTGAACACCGTGTGTGTGTGTGTGTGTTTCATGGCCCCTGAGGAGGGACAGAGAAAGAGACATAGAGAGAGAGAGAGAGAGAGAGAGAGAGCGAGGGGCTGAGTTGCAGTCAGCTCAAGTGACACTTGTAGTCTCTCTCTCACTGTCTCTCTGTCGCTGGCTGCGTCCTGACCCGGGACAGATGAGTGTTTGGAGGAGGGAGACCAGTGTTGACGCCTTTTTGACCGGAGGGGAGCAGAGAAAGGCGGGATACCCTGTGGCTTTTTGTGTGTCTCTCTGTGAAGTATGGTCCATGTGAAGGTATGTCCGCTCCGCTCTCTTTCCTTTTTTTATTTGATTTCCCCAATTTTCCACCATCGTTACAGAGTCCGAATCCTCTGCACCAGGATCTGTGCTCCTTCCTCCGCAGTAACAGGTGTCTGTCCGCCAGCCTTGAATTGGAGGGAGCAGAGATTGGAAGGGAAGGAGGAGGAGGAGGAGGAGGAGGAGGAGGAGGTGGTGGTGCTGGTGGGGAAGCCATCGCTTTTGTTTGGCTGTTTTTATCGAGGATCTTTACAACCAAATTCTCACGACTCGCCATCCAGCGAAGTTAGTCAGCCTGCTCAACCTCTCTGCGTTCTCAGCCGCAGGAGCGCCAAACAAGCGAAGGGGGAGGAGGGAGGGGAAACACCAGCTTTTTTATCTTTTCTTTCATCTGCTGTGGTGATGTTGCCTCAAAGTAGGTTTGTTTTTTTCCCTCGGTTTTACTCGTCTTTACGTCAGCTGATGAGGAGGTGCAGATTGATCTGACTGGAAAAAGTCAGACGGCAGAGGGAAAAGCGTGCAGCGATGTTTGAGATGTAAATAGAGATGATGCTTTGTAGTAAGGTGGCTGATCTGGGTTTGCATCAAAGGATTGTTACCAGCCGCGACCGTGTGGCTGGTATTGTTTTCACCGTGTGTGTGTGTGTGTGTGTGTGTGTGTGTGTGTGTGTTGTCCCCTGGAGACACCTACTGTAACAGGAACTATCACACAGGTGGTTTTAAGTAGATTGACAGGTGTTTTCTCCGTCTGTGTGTAGCGTTGCAAACCGTGCAGCATGCGGTCATGAAACTTCACAGGTGTGTGGAGGAGATCAGAATGGAGGCAGAGTTGGAAGATGGGTGTGGTGTGACCCACGAGCACTGAGTAGTCACGGGTCGCAAAGTCAGCCGGTGTGATCTGTGGCATCTTTTTCTCTTGGAATCAGACTTTACTTGCTGAGATCATAGACACTGAACTCACCCATGTGCCTCTGATAACTGACTTCACACTGATCTTTGGTGATTAAGTGCTAAAAAGGACGTTTTATTACCAGGCTTTTATTTTTTTATTATCTGCTCATTAAATTCAGCTCAAATACATCTGAGCACAGGTGATTTTTATTTATTTTCTTATTTTATTTTTATACCAATTCTTTTTGGGCAAACAGGGAAGAGTCTGCATGTTTCTGTTGCTCTTTAATAGCATTCACACTTCACAGCAGTGTGTGTGTGTGTGTGTGTGTGTGTGTGTGTGTGTGAGCATTACAGCGTGTTAACATCAACAGACTCCGCGACTGCTCGAGTTAGATTTGGTGCTTTACAGCAGAACATGTACGACAGTTGGAGATTTCATGAAGTCTAAAGGAAACTTTATATAAGTGTGGCGCTCTCTCGGTGAGGCTGTGTATCCACTGTATGACACAGCAGTTAGTCTCTGTCTGTGTGACTCTGTAAGCTGTGTACACAATCTGCACAATTAATACAAACAACATTTACGCTTGTGTGTGTGTGTGTGTGTGTGTGTGCACATGTGTGGCAGCCATGTTTCTATATATATATATGTGCCTGTGTGTGTGTGTGTGTGTCTAGTCACCGTTAATAGATGATGATGCATAATTATAGTGAAATTTGCAATTTACATTAATGATTCATTATAATCAAATTGTATTATTATGGTGGAGAGGCTGGATTTGCCTCAGGCATCATCAGTGTTTCAGCTCCCACAGACCAGCACTCTGCTCCGCGTCAGTCCTCTCAGGCACAAAACTGTAATTACTATGAAACATCATTAATGTTGCTCCTTACTGGGAAATGCATTTTGAGGGTTTTTCACATGTTAAAACTGTTATGAAGTTGTGTCGTTTCTCCGACCGTGTCTGTGCAAACAGAGCAGTCTGGCTCTTTATTCACTTTTAATGACGTGCGGTTGATTTCTGGATATATTCAGCTTATCTTGGCTGGAAGCTGTGTGAGGGTGGAGTGTTGCATGTGCAACAGGCCATTTGTCTAGCAGAGTTATTGTCTGATTGTTTCAGCACAACATTATCAAAGTGTCTTGTTTCCCACTTGAATTTATATAGATATAATCTACGTGAGCTGCCCGTCAAATCATATGGAATATATGCAGGTCCACCCACCTGCAGGTCAGAAAACTTCAAATATAAACTTTTAAAGCGTTTAGAGGAGCTCTCTCACTGAATAGCTTCTCTGTATTCAAATGCTGCCTGAGGAGCGCCGACTGATTATATTACCCATTCAAAAATGATTACCAGCTGCATGGCTGATATTGTTTTTTACCTTGTGAGTGTGTGTGTGTGTGTGTGTGTGTCATCATGGCGACATGTGGTCCTGGAGACGCCTACTGTAACGGGGAGTCACAGATGTGCCCAGGTTTCTAGTTGAGTTTGAAGACGGGTGCGGTCTGACCCATGAGTTTTATTTTCTGGAAACCTACAGAAAAGCGTCAGAAGCAGCGCTGCAGTTAAAGACGGTTTGTTTTCCTCCGCTCATTCTCAACGATACACAACCCAATTGGATTAATTTGTGTTTTGCACAAAATGCTGATATCAGTTATGGTTAATGGGCTATTATGATTGCAGCAGCAGACACCGAATACTATAATCAGCCGTCGGTTTGTTTGTGTATCAGGTAATGAGTGGTTATTTATCCTCACAATAAACGACATAAATCAAGCATAAAAACAATGAGAGTAATGCAAGAAAAGAAGAAACGGTGTTCAGAGACTTCGTGTCTGTGTATCTCTATATATTCCAGTTAAGAAGCGCTCATCATGATCTTTTAAACGCACGCCTCCTCCTGGATCTTGTTACGGACACTTATATACTTACATATATTATTTACAGAAACACCAGAGATTCAAATATCCCAAGTTTGAATATGATATCAATGAAATGTTTGTTGTTTGGCCGAGGTCTCCTCTGCCTCACCGTGCAGATGAAAAGCATCAGTTGTGTGTGGAGCGATGAGGAGACGGTAACGTTTCCTCAAATTAAAACACAAAATACACATAAATACATAAACAGTTTCTGCTGATTTGACATTTGATTGGAGCTCTTTTTATTATCGTGGTCTCACGCCCTTCGCTGCAGCTGTTTATCTCAATGAACAAACGCTTAATAACGCATAACAGCAGTAGATGGAAATGCACTCTCATTTGCATTTTCATTTTTTGCAGATTTTTCTAGAAATTCATGTAAAGATTTGCATTAAATTTGAATGGAAACCTGCTCACGAGACCCACGGGTCGCCAGAATGGATGATTTTTGTTTTGTCAGTGTTCCTGCTGCGTCTCCAGTCTCAAGGTTTTATTCTCCTTTTTCTGAACGGCGAGAATTTCCACAATGAAGCTGCGTATTATCCGCAGGTGACCATACTTCACGTATTCAGCAACGAGCCCGTCTTGGAGCTGCACTGTATTTAAATATTCAGTGTTTATTTATCGATTCAGATTCAGGCCGTACATTTCAGAGTTGGCGTGGAGTGTGGCAACGGCGTTTTCTGCAGGTGGCGCCATCCTAGCAGCTGCTGATGGGTTCTGACTGACTTCCTTTCCCACCTCTCCGCTCGTGTCTCCCACCGCAGGGTAACAGCAGTTTCAGTGTATAGATGATTGGTCAGGAAGGAATTAGACGAATGCAGTCTTGTAATAAAATAAAAGATTAACACAATTCTTCCTCCAAAACTTCATCTGTTGTGCGGGTTGTTTCCCGGTCGCAGGGTAACAAGTGTCACGTTTGTGACGGGCTTAAGTCTGGTGTCACAGTTATCAAACGCTTCTCAGTGGGAGATCTGGCAGCGTGGAACTGGCAGACCTGGTGATATCTGCTGTGTTTTTCCCACCACGGACCATTTCACATCAATTAAAAATGTGTCGGAGACGACGGAGACAAAATAATGATCAGGATGACTGTAAATGCGACAGTAAATAAATAGACAGATTGTTTTGACACATTCTCTCTCTCTCTCTGTCTTTGTTTCCAGGAGTTGCAGTTTGAACGTCTGACCAGGGAGCTGGAAGCCGAACGACAGATTGTTGCCAGTCAGCTGGAGAGATGCAAACTTGGCTCTGAGACTGGAAGCATGACTAGCATCAGGTGTGTGTGTGTGTGTGTGTGTGTGTGTGTCTAGCCTTTGCTGTGTTGAGGAGCTGGTCACGTTAGAGATGCGCTCCTTGATTTCTATCCAGATTTCATCTCCGTGCTTCAGACCACAGTTTCAAAAACACTGTTGTTTTGCTTTTGAAGTTTTTGAGGGTGCGATGTTCCTGCGTTCCTCTGGTGCACTGGATTGTGTTCCTTCTCTGTTCACCACAGACACTGCTTAGTTACTTTGCACATATATTTATACTGTTGTTTTCTTATGAATTTACCCAATTAACATGTGTCAGAGTGCAATATATAGATGCAACTGGTAGGTCTCAGTTTCCCTTTGAGTTGCAGCTTGATCTCTCGCTGTCAGTTTGTCTCTTTAAGTTAACATGAGGAATCTGAGGTGCTATAATGCAGCCGAGGTGCATATTCAATGGTCGCCATGTAGTTTTTTTATCATCCTTAATTAATCAGTGCAGTATTTTTTAGACATAATTAACAACAAATAAAAACGATGACATGTTATGGTTGTATAAAGTTGTCAAAGGAGCTATTTGTAAGTTCTGCTATCGCTGCATAGCTAACGTTAGCGTTAATTAGCTGTGTACTTGCCAGTCTAGAAGAAGCTGATGTGCATTCAGCGTCAAACTTCGGTCCTGCTCCTCACCAAAGCAACGCCGACATACAATCTCGTCTCTATCTCGTCTTTTCTTCCGCTGAAGTTAGCACGCTAACCAGCTAGCGGCTCGCTGTAGCCTCCGATCTGCCCTGAATAAACACAACAATGGCTCAACAGTCACCACCACCTGCTCCTGATAAGAAACCACGTTCAGCAGCAGTCAGAGTCATTTGATCTGTTGGTATTACAGAACCTTGAAAGGGATGAAGTTACCATCCTGAAGCCATTAACTCCACATTAACTACAGATACTGCAGCACCTTTAAACACAGAGGAACGGATTTCTTTCAGGCTTTTTCTCAGCGCAGACACTTTTGACTTTAGAGGAGATCTAGATTTGATCCAAATATTGTGCCATATAAATAATGGATGCTTCGGTATGTTCTTTTATAGTGTTAGAGACGAACATGATCTTCTGTCGTGCAAAACTATAAGCTCTTAAAATATCGCTCATTTCCTCCCAGGTGATACTCAGATGTGAAAACATCCCAGATTTCTTGCTGAGTTTTGTAAATTTTTTACTTTTTATTTTTTGCAGAGGTGGATCAAAAACAAAAAGTTTTTCTTTTACTTGCATAATCGTGCCAAGTCTGTCAGGATTACTCTTCAGGTTGATTGATCAAAGCGGCCGCTTTTAGTCGTTAAAGCTAATTTCTTTGTCTCAGGTCTGATGTCGCAGGAAAGCAACGACACAATGTGCTTATTTACTGTCCATTTAAAAACAACAACTGCTTCTCACAAAAGAATCCGGCGACGTGCAGTTTTCACAGGAGTCCATTATTCTGTTCAGGGCCTTCACACTTTTCTTTATTTTTGTGTGTGTGAAGAGAGGAAGTAAACTGTACACAATGTGAAGAGACTGCCGTATTATCTGCCGCTGATTGAGTTTAGACACGAGCCTCGTCTCTGCTGCGAGCCCGGAGAACACGCTCTACACATTCCACAGCGGTCCCGATGCGACAGCAGCACTCCTGACACAATGGTGGTAATGCACTTAGCCTGCCTCTCAGGACAATGTAACACGATTAAAGCCTCTGTCTCCATCGCTCCGTCTCACCCTCCCTCTCGCGCGCAAATAGCCACAAACAATCCATCATCTCTTCTCCTCTTTGATTCTGCCGAGCGAGCGGGGATTCCTCCCGTCTCAAACTAATTACTCGTCCGCTGGCGTCGTAATTCTCATTTCGGTTTTAAGGGGGTGAACCAACAAAGAGTGGGGAAGATGGTCTAAAAAAACGATTCTTTAACAAGTCTAATTAACCGGTGTCTGCATTTAGCTCCTCGGTGCCGTCACAGGGTTTCATTTAAAACAAGCAGCGGCACCAGAGATGGAAGAGGTGTGTAGTCCAACAAAAAAAAACTAAACAAAACAAAAAAAAACCCCATCTTCCACTTCATCACCCAGCTGCACACAGATGGAATAAAGGCTGCCATCTTGCTAACTCGATAAGATGGGTTTATTATTTAGTGAGGAGCGGAGCGTCTTGTGGATTACACTGTCTTCCGTTGCTTTTTATAGGCCGTCCTTTTCTGTTTGACTTAGAGGTAATTACCAAATGGACAAATGCTTTTGGCAAAACACAAACACGTCCACCAAGGCAATATGCTGGAGGTCTGTGGTGCCTAAAGTGTGTAAGGATTTATTGTTCAATTACCCCTGGAACATTTGTATTGTGGCCGTTCTGAATAGTTTTATTCATCACCGCTTTTCCCCCCTGAACAAAAGGGCCAACATTTAATCGGCAGCTACAATACATGTACAAGAATCTATCTTGGTAGCGTTTGTGACGAGGCTTAGCGACACTGTGCACTTCATTTAAGATAGGAGCTGCAATACATTTTATATATTTTATTCTTTTTACTTCCTCAGTTTTTCTTCCACAAGGATAGCCTAAGTGCGTTAGCGTGGCTCAGATTCATTTTGGCTAGTAAGAGCACGAGTAACTGCTGCTCGCTGCCATTCCTCACCTGTAATTCAACACGTCTGCGTCATGTTAGCTAGCGAGTGCTGTCCGTTGTCTGTTGTGAAGACGTGGCATTCAATCTTCAAAATTTAATTTGTAGTTTCCCAGCAAGCTATGTTATGTTTTATTATTATTTTACGTAATTATTATCTAAATGCTGCCAGAGTGCATGATAGCTAAACTGTTAGCCTCTGTGACACTGTGTTCCTGCCCTGTGGTGCTGCATAGATGCCCCATTGTTTGCAAAAAAGCCACATATAGTAGGATTATGTAATATGTTCTATCCCTCAGTTACTTTCACAGAACAGTAGAGTAATTGTGCCTGAAAAAAAAAAATCATGACACAAAATCCACTTACATTAGCTTTTTCATCTTAAGCAGACATACAAGGAAGAACCTGGTCCTTTTGTTAAAGGTCCCTTATTGTAATAAAGATGGATTTCTATGTGTAGTGTGATTATAGATCAGGTCTAGGTTCTGTATTAATACTGTGAAAGTATCAAAGCCTCAGTTCACAGAGAAATGCACACAGCCTGTATTCAGAAACTGAGCCTTAAAACCAGCCGTCAGGACTTCTGGAACTTTGTGATGTCACAACGAAGCAGTCACCGGCCTCAGGGTCAGAGCCTCCTCTCTCCTTCTGATTAAAACCATAAATGGAAATCAAATCTTCAGATTAAACTCAGGGAAAGTATAAAATATGGGACCTTCAAAGTTTTCATTTTGTCAGACATTATATTGTTAATATATATAATAAAAAATAATTACCAAATTTCATTAGACAGCACATTAAATGTATAATTTGGTGGACATTTCTATCTTGAGACAGTTGTAATTGCATGAAGATGTAATATCTGGACCTGCGACACAAGTTAGGAAGCTGCGTTAGTGTTTCTGTGAAAACGCCGTCACAGACAGATATATTGTCTTTCCCTGAGGAGCAGCTAAAGTTTCCAAACCCAGACAAACCGCAGGCTCAGAGACTGAGGCACAGTAGATGTAATTTGACCAACAGCGTTAAGACCAGGGACAATAAAATAGCCGTGTTGGGTTTTTCAGACACCTCTGCAAATGGTCGCGCTTAGATAGATGCAACGGTGAAATGGGACGATGCCGCTGGGCTCAGGGTGACTTTTCATGAACTCGTCCTGCGATAACTTCAAGGTCGGAAAGTTGAGAAATAACTGTGTCTGAAAACACAGATGTCTGTGTCACAAGAAGAGACTCCACAAATATAACTGATATGTGACTAATGTGTTTTTTTTAAGTCTTTACAGGTTGTTAATATTCTTTAATACTTGGATATAACAATTAAAATAACAAGCAAGGAACGAAGTGCCTGATTTAATGGCAATCTGTCCCCAACAGTCAGTTTAAACGGCAGAAAAGTTGAATTATGAATGAGTGTTAATTGCAGCTGTGTGGCTGTGGGGGTGCCGGGAGTTCAGGAACCTGCTCCTGTTGTGTTGTGGAAGATAAAGACTTTCAGAGGTGCTAATGAGTTGCTCAGCTCTGCCTTTGTTTCCAGTCTTAATCAGTCTCCACAGGTCACAGTGTCTGCTGCGGCATATGCTGCTGCTTTATCACTTCAAAAAGCACAAATCCACCGCCTGACTCTGTGTGTGTGTGTGTGTGTGTGTGTGTGTGTGTGTGTTGCACTATCAGTCAAACCGAGACAATGATTTAGTCTGGAAAGAAGAGCGAGACACGTGTTGCCTCGTCGGTGAAAGGACCAAATGGCAGCGTTGGCGGTGATACTTTGCGGTGCCTCTTGTCTCAGGCTTGAACCAGAGGTTGGAGACAAACGGAAAAAGAATTACACCGATCACGGCTGCATTGTGTTCACTGTTGAACAACTGTTCTGTTGTGTTCGATCACTTAACCTCAGTGTCCAGCCACATCCCCTCACTCAGGTGTCTGTGGTGCATTCAGCAGTTAACAATGAATGGTCTATGTGTCATTAGTCAGGGTTTATACCTGTATTATGCTCAACATTTCACCTACAGAGCAACAGGTGCATCAGGTGTTTCAGCTTTTCTTCTCGCCAGTTTTTACTAAAGAGATCAATGTATTTTGCTTTAGGGGAGACCTTTGCTTCTACTCCTCTTCTGCTCTTTTGTCATTCTATTGTGTTTTCTTCCTTTGTTTGCCCACTCTCCCCGTCTCCATATCCGACCTCTGTTCAAGTCGTCAGCTCTCTCTCTCTCTCTCTCTCTCTCTCTCTCTCTCTCTCTCTCTCTCTCTGTGATCCAGACACGAGGTCAGGCTGTTGGAGCCGTTCAGTAAAGAGTTATTATTCTGGGACCTGTTGCTGTTCGTTCATATGAAAACACGTCAACCAACCTGACCCAACGTGACCCAGGCTTTTGCTTTTTGGTGCATTTTTATTTTTTAAACCAGCGCTGAAGCAGATGGTTGACTCTGATCTCACCCAGCTGCATCACGGGTTAGCGGTCTATGAATTCAAAGTTATGAATAATCAACTAATCCGCCTTTGATTTTGACTGAAGGAGAGAAGAGGAGAGAGGAAACACCCCAGAAAATCAGAGTGGTATCTCTCTGTAGTCTCAGTTGGTGCTCCCTGGATACAGTCCCTTTATCTAATCATCCAAGTGGACCTCTGACAGCGAGCACACACCCTGCAGATACAGATACCGTAGCTCTGGTGGCACTGCGGCTACCACTCCACTCTGCTGGCCCGGTGAACAGCCTCCTCCCAGGGCGGGCTGTTGGTCTGCCTCTTTTGGCCCGTTGCATATCTGCGACATTAGTCCGGTAATCGGATGCGCGTGTGCCTGGCTGCTGAGCGGTGAACGCAGCACCCGGCGAGACCCACCGCCACTTATCTGGCGGCAAAATGCGACCCGTGTTGCGAGCCCAGCGAGGGCCCATTACCCAGAAGCTGTCAGGACGCTCGTCTGCCAGCTAAGAC
>NW_019524761.1:116496-118271 GCF_002814215.2 Seriola lalandi dorsalis | reverse complement strand
CCCCCCCCCCCCCCCCCCAGCACACTAACAGAGATGTTTACAGAGTGGGGCGGCTTTACAGAGAAATGCTACCTGTTGAATAACTCAAAGAAAGACCTCGTAGTTCTTTGAAGACAGTTTCCCCACATTCTCCATGTTGAACAATTTTTATGATTAATATGAACAAGGGATAAAACTACAAAAAATATCCTAAAATAAGTAATTGTCCTTAAACTCGTCAACGACATCAAACGGCGCTTCACTGCAGTTACACTGTCCACACTGCTGTGAAACATCGAGTGGAATAACTCATTAATTTAACGTAAAGTTTGCTCGTTGAGTTGAATAAATGTCCTGCTGAGAATTAAATAATAATAATAAATACATATATTAAATATAATAATAAAACTAATCCTACTACTCTTCAATCAACTTTTTCCAAAGGTGTTATTTTTATGGAATTATCAGAGTACTGAATCTTATTATTATATTATTAGATATTATTATTTTTATTGTTAGTGTTTATTTTACTTTGTTAGTAACGTCACTGTGTGGGATAAAGTATTGTACATTTCTTAGGTTGTGAACTGCTTTGGCAAACAAAATGAAATGCTAGCATGCTGATGCTAACGCTTATTAATCAGTAAGTAGGAGTCGTCGAATGTCGGTATCTGATTTTATTCCGACTCCTCCGATAGTTGTTGAGATTTTTCAGTCTGGACCAAAGTGGTGGATCAACCGGCGCCACCATCCTGACAGGAAGCGCCGTCAAATCAGCTAGAAAGGTGCATCAAGTCCACACTGAGAGCATGTTCAGTTCCTCTGTACTTCAGTTCACTCAGTGTGAAAATAAAATAACAGATACAGATACACTGCCGAGTCTCAGCTTCACGACAATATTGACAGAGCTGTGTGTGAGATTTATAAGTAATAATATGATAGTAATAGCAAATTCACTGAGGAACGCAGACGAGAAGAGAAACCTCAACCATCGAGAGAAGACGTCGTGTCCAAATAAATGACGGTCTGATCTGTAACAAGTGAACCAATCATTGTCCTTTCAGTTTTTCTGTTGATTCATCCCTTTATTTTTTAGACAGACGTCTCTCTCTCTCTCTCTCTCTCTCTCTCTCTCTCTCTCTCTCTCTCTCTCTCTCTCTCTCTCTCTCTCCCTCAGTACCTGGACTCACATTACACGCTCCTCTCTAAATGCCAGCGCTCTGAGCCGGTGTGTCATCGTTGTTCCTGGATGAAATACAGACAGACTTTTTAGTTAAAGGCCACTACCTGTCCCTGAGTGTTGAGAGCATTTCTGGTGACCTGTCTGCTCTTTTTGAAAAGAAAAAGTTGAAAAGAAAAAGAAAGTTTTGATTAAATAAAAGGGGGGAAAAAGAGAAATATCTGGATATTCACAAAGGAAAGAGTTTTAGATTTCTCTCTGTCTTTCTAAGCCTTTGATATTGAATTATCAATACTCTTATTGATCCCTTTTCTTTCTCCACCATTTGGTTTTAAATTCTTATCCATACCTCTGCTTTTATTAGGAAAGAGATATGGAAATACGAGGAGTACAATGATGATGATGATGATGATGATGAGGATGTTTAAACCTTCATTGATCCAGAGGAGACTGACTGCTTGATGATGATGACGGCGGCGGATTCATCCCGGTGTTCTTGGTATTGATCTGGGACGGGGAGAGGAAATAGGAAAGAGGGTGCAAGTTACATTTTAAACACCAGCATTTGGTGTGATCCATTCTGAACCCTGGGTATTGATCTGATGGTGGGGGGGAG
>NW_019524761.1:116251-116476 GCF_002814215.2 Seriola lalandi dorsalis | reverse complement strand
GGACTGGGAAACTGAAACGAATGTGGTTCATCGTTTCACTGGCATTATTCAGAAAAGTCAGAAGTGGCGTGTGTTTGTTCCAGACTCGTGTACGGTGACACAGCACCAGCGTTTTATCTGGCAGAAGACTCGGTGTAATTTCACACGCTGTGATCCCAGAGGCGAGAGTGGAAGTAAATTATTTTTTACTGTTTTTTCAATAATGGCGTTAGAGGTTTTGTTGCA
>NW_019524761.1:114981-116067 GCF_002814215.2 Seriola lalandi dorsalis | reverse complement strand
ACGATATTCCTAGCGATAAATAAACAAATACTGAAGTGTTGCTAAGTTTTGCTGAGCGGAGCTGAATGAAGAACACCCACAAAGGTCACTATCGGTCATCTCCTCCGCCAGACTCTAGTGGTCGTTAGAGGAACTGCAGCTTTGTGTTGCTGCTTGATTATGATTATGATTATGATCTGGTCTAACTGAATCCAAAGGAAATATATATTTGTTTATCCAAATAACCATTAAAACAGGGGCCAACACACCTGCTACTTCAGTTTCCATATTTGCTGATTTGACCAATCCCACCTGCCGACTTCATTTTCCGTTGTCATGGAAGCTGTCCATCTCTCTGCAGCTTCAGTATTTTTCACAGACGTAACGAGGTTGTGCGACGCTCAAGGGGCCATTAACCTTCGATAAGCAAGTTTCACAGGAGACCGCAGGTTTGTGTTTCGGTCGCCTCAGCAGCTCGTCTACTTGTACGGCGAGAAAGAGAACTCCATCTACATCCACACAAGATAAACTTCTAACTCAACGACCTCTTCATTTGCTTTTGTTTCCTGTCATACTCCTTAATGCGCCGCTCAGCGTAAGGCTTCATCTGTCTGCAGGAACATGAGATAATGAATTCATTTCCCTTTCATGTGAAATGATGAAAACTCACAAAACAAAACACTGTCAGAACCTCAGTCAGTGTCTGTTGAGATAATATTGTAATAAAAGCTTTCACAGTAGTCATGATAGCAGATACGCCGCCATGTCGTGAAACTAGCGCATCTAAAGTTAAATAACAGCATTTGTATTTGAGCTTTCTGCCTTTTTTTTTTTTTACCGTTTATCGTTGGGCGTCATTCTCAGCCGTGGTGTCGGCGTCTTCTTCGTGGCGTCCATATTTCAAAAATCTGTCTGAACACGACAAACATCATTCCAAACTATGACAAATGCGAAGCTGGAAAAAGTCTGGCTTTTCAAAATAAGAAAAGAGATGGAAACCTGGGGGAGGAACAGAGCGGAGAAGAGGACAGAGAAGGAAATGGGGAGTCTACACAGATGCAAAGTAGGAGCGGAGGGGGGTAACAAGATGAACCGGGGGGGGGGGGG
>NW_019524761.1:107972-114961 GCF_002814215.2 Seriola lalandi dorsalis | reverse complement strand
AAAGATGATGAAGATCTCGGAGGGAGCGGGGGGGGGGGCATTCTCATGATAAGCTCTTTTAACCTGCCGCCCTGCAAACACACGCAAACACACACTGAGTTAGCATGAGTCACTCTGAGACCCAGACACTCTTAATAAACCTAATATCCTCCACCGTCACAGACGGGCTCTGTCTGTCACACACACAGCTCTGTGTGTGTGTGTGTGTGTGTGTGTGTGTGTGTGTGTGTGTGTGAGTGTGTTTGAGTGCTAACTGGCTCCCAGTGATAGAACAGTCATCTGCGACTGTATTTATTGATCTGCCAGCAGCACAGAGACGGGACCGTCACAGTTAAGCTCTGATTAGAAAACGTCTTAGTTCACAAACGCACACACCGAGACGCACACTGGGAGATTTCTTTTGCACAAAGACGCACAAACATGCAATTAAAACACACAAATACATATTCGCGGTGACTTGAAAGAAGCCTGTTGTGAGGCACGCCAGTAGCACAGTGTTGTGGGGAGGCCGTGAAGATGCAATGCAAAGCTGCTAATACGACGTTTTAGACACTTTTTTTTTTTTTTACAAAAAACTTACTTCTGTTTTTCTCAAAGGACGTTTTTGCCGTTTCTTAAATTTAGTGATTTGTCTTTTAGGACTTTTATTATGAAGCTGTAAAGTAATGCCTGATTTCGATCAAGAAACGGTGACTGGTCGAGTCCTGACGGAGACTAATTGCACCCAAACACAGCGTGTAGATTTATCTCCACGGTGATTTTTAAATGATGCTACTTATGGTCATAGTGTTGTATTATATTCTATCATGTGTGGAAATGCCTGTTTATTATCCTAAAGCTGTGAGTGGCTGATGGCAGCCTCACCGTAGTTACCAAGCGTGTGCAGTTTTCATCCGACCTTCATGTCCACAACTGACCGAGGCCGAAAGAGGTGAAATAATCTGTTATTGCACAATAAAATCAAAGATGAGGGAGAAGTTAATAAAAACTGAAAACAGATTGAAGTATCTTCTTTGTTCTTCCACTGATCGTCTCACGCTCTCTGGGGATTTATCTGCTTCCTGTATGTTGGGAACTGTTGGACAAAACTAGCTAACCGTGTGTAAAGTAGTTGAAACTAGCCCTGATCTAAAGAAGCTAAAACAATAAAATGCTTCTCACTCATTGATGACTCAGTATTTACAGTCTAATAATATAATATAGTGATATATTTAGTAATATGGCAGTTAAAGGCCAAACTTTTGACCATTTTAGCTCCACACATACGTGACCAATCACATACACTGGGCAGGCGTGAGCCGGTGGGAAACAGGAAGCAGATTGTCTTACTCTGCAGTTGATCAGTTTGCACAAAATACCGTGAAGGAGGAACAGCGAAGTCATCCACACGTGGGCGATGGGAGTGAGTGGGAAGATCGTACGCCACGCCGCTCCACCAGACGAACTGTTGACGGTAAAACTTAATTAACTTAATTCCCCTTAAACGCAGCCGTGGCGGTTTGAAAAGCCGAGCACACCTGGGAGTCGGCCGCAGCGGCGCAACGGGACTGACGGATGATCGACGGCCATTTTGGCGACAAAGTGATGTTTTCCTTAATTTAGCTCTGGACGCCTGCCATCCGGTGAAGTGGCTTGGCCGGACCCGATCGATGCTGATAAGGAGACCTGGCATGCGGCTTCTGATAGTGTGTGTATGTGTGTTTATACAGTAGGCCTGTGTGTGTGTGTGTGTGTGTGTGTGTGTGTGTGTGTGTGTGCGCAACAGGCCGAATCCAGAGCCAGCAAATTGATTTGACACCTAACTAGCGAGAGAGTAGACGGCCACAGCTTCGGCTTGTCAGTCGGGGGAGAGAGAGAGAAACAGACCTCGGCACTCAGGTAGTGGACTGTGTTCTTCGAGGAGAACCTGTCGAGGCGGGAACATCGAGGGACGCAGATTCCCTGTAGAAAAAATGTCTCAGCAGCTTGTGAAACGTTTCCCCTCCCTTGCCTTTTATTTTATTTTATTGTTTAGCTCAAAGTGGCAGATGAGAGAGTGTCAGCACGTGTTATGAGGCAGACTTAGAAGACAAAACCTCAGCTTCTGCAGATCCTTAATAAACGGCCTCTGAGCAGTTGTCCCGAAGGGAGCGTTTTGTCTATTTGACGATCACACTTATTTATAGCTCTTGACAGGCTCGATATTTCGGCCCTTGATAACTGGAAAGGAAGGGGCGGAGACGTGGGGAGCGTTGGCTCGCTTGAAGACGGCACGCATCAGCTTTTGTTTGAGCGGTGCTCGGACAAAAAAAGAAAAAGACGACTGATCCCGCCACTCCGTGAAGTCCTGAAGCGCCGCTCTCGCTCTCTTTGTAGTCGTGCAAGAGACTCATTTCTGATTCTGTTCGAAGGAAAACCTCGAATGTCCCGTACAGCACTGCGAGAGGGATGTATCACAGCCAATCATTTTTGACATCGTGTTTGTCAAGAAATATTTCTGTCCACGTCGTTTTTTTTTTTTTTTTTTAACTTTGAGAAATCCAGACCGACTGTCGGTGGCGGAGAGTTTTGGCACATGGATTATTTATCTGCGGAGAGGAATACGTGTGCAGCTTCCTCTGGGGATGTTATCTGTCTCTGGGCGATTCGCAGAGTGCTTCTGGAAAGACTGGCTGGTGTCACACAGAGAAACAACATGCCTTCCTCCTCGCTTCTCATTTAACTTCTGGCCCCGAGTCAAAATGGCCGCCTCCCACACTGGCAGACTAGGAAGTCAATCTGACCAATTTACTGGGTCACAGGAGACTTCTGCTTCTCTCTCTCACTCTCTCACTCTCTCTCTCTCTCTCTCTCTCTCCAACCATTTGTTTGGAGCATGTGGACGGGGCGAACAGAAATGGCGAGCTGCACCTCGTCCTGCTGCGCTTTAATCACTCGCTTCAAAGGGTCTTGTGTTTCTCTCTCTGTCTCTCTCTCTCTCTCTCTCTCTGGCGAAGGGGAGGGAAACGAAGCTCTACTCCACCTCGCCCAAATTCCTGTACATCAAACCCAGACCAGGCTGATATCTCACTTCACCTTCTCTGTCCCAGCTCCAGTTTTCAGCTCATGCTGAGCTTTTTTTATTAAGATAAATAAATAAATAACCAGAATTTCACTAAAAAAACATTATCGGTTGCAGCCAGACACAGAGCTCTGCATTCAGTCACTGATATTTCCTTTGGTGATTGTCATCTGCTGCAGCACTGCTGGAAACTGGAATTATTTTATTTGCATTAGCAACTAGACAACTAGCAGCTTCTTTTCTGCTCGTCTCTTAGTGCGGATGTATGCGCTCTAACACACATCCGACTGCGTGGCGTTGGTGCTAACACACACACACACACAGACATCTCACCCCATATGGGTTCCCGCTCTTATCGAAGTTTTCCCTTTAATGTTCCCCAGACTAAATGATGTGAAGTCATATTGGAAAGTCGATATCACTCTACTCTCAGCAATTAAAACGACTTGTTAAAGGAGCTATTTGTTTTGTTTTTGCTACTGCTACATAGCTAACGTTAGCATTAGCAGCTGTTTACTCACCAGTCTAGAAGAAACGTTACGAGTTCAGCATCAAACGGCTGCCCTCCCCTTTCCGATAGCGACTCGCTGCAGCTTCCTGTCTGCTGAGCAGTTAATGTGCGGTTAGTACTGACAACGGCTAACTGCTATGCTAACAGTAAAGTTGCTTAAAGCTGAGGAAAGATCCAGATCCAGATCATAATTCTCAGTAGTTTCATGAAACCCTTTCGTAACGTCCCGTTGTTTTCATGTCGTTATCTCACAAACATTAATTGTAGCTGCTTTAAAGGAAGCCTGTGCAGTTTTTATCCTCTAGTTTCTAATTCTTTGTGCAATGCTGTTGTTTTCCTGGTGAGGACAGTGACGACTCGGCAGGAGTTCAGGGTCTCGCTCAGGACGGGGGCTGATCCCAGCTCGCAAAGACTTTCCCACCGTCTCATTACATCAATCCTGCCATGCATTATGCACTACACAGCCCTCCTCTGATTCCTGCTGTTTGACAGTCTCCGGAGGCAGTTGACATTTTCAACCCATTGAATTCTCTCCTCTCTTGAGATGTGAGATACAGCCGCGGTAGATAGTGCGTGGACAAAGCAGCAACAGTTCGCCATTGTTTCCAGTATAATGTGTAATTAGGTAAAAAGTCAGGTGACCCGGGGGCGGGGGAGATAAAGCACGCAGTCACACAGCACACTGGGATCCTAATTAAACGTCCACAATGGGCATTCTGGGATGTGCCTGGACACCTACAGTACGGCGGCAGGAAATCCAGTCCGCTCTAATAACAGCAGCATCTGTGTGTTTATTTGTATTCTCAGTGTCTGCGCTGTGAAAGGTTTTCAGGTTGTGACCAGTGGCCTTGCACTTGTTTTACTCACTTTAGAGGCAGAAAACTACAAACTGCAGCAACGTTGGTGTCAGATACTGAACCTACGAAGCTTTAAAGTGGCGATCATTTATATTTTTATCACAACGAATCGTATCAAACGGCGACAGCGTCAAAGCGGGTCGCTCTTTGTAACGGACCCAGCTGTATCTGCGGCGCCTCTCGGGTTCACAGAGCTTCATAGTGAGTTCCAGCTCATTGTTTATCCGTCCGTCCTGGGTTCTGCTGTGGGAAGAAAGCCTTAAAAACCCGTCGTACACGTCCCTGCTCAGCAGCAAACGGCCCGACAGACACCGTTATTGACCACATGGTGAACATAGTGGAGCTTTTAGCAGCTAAAGAACCAGCCGTTTCCCTCAGGGCTCAGTGGAGAATAAAAAACACAGCTGAAAGAAGAGGGAATATTGGACTTACATTTGCGAGCTGGAGGAGAACACGGCTTTAAATGAAGGATCATGTTTCTCCTTAACTGCCGGACGTGTAAATAAGCAACTGTTCACCCATCATGCCCTAAACTAAACTAAACTAAACTAAAGTTAACACCCAGTTTGAACTTTGTCCTCGTGTCCTGAACCCATCTTCACTGACGTCCAGTGCTGCAGGAGCCAGATGCAAATGTTCGCACAGCGTTAGAAGAAACAGGCCGAGTGTTGCAGTGAACGCTCAACACTAGAAATAACATGGAATAATAGATTTTTATTTCTTTATTTGACAGGGGAAGTGGAGAGAGTCCCAGAAATGACTTAGTTAGGTGGATTCAGTTCAACATTAACAGAGGCACTGGTTAGAAGTTAATCATAGAGCAAGTTTAGCTAATTATCATAAACACTGTTTATTCTTTTTGGCCCAGACAGATAGTAATAATTTAAGATGGTTGTTTAAACGGTTTGTTCAGTGCAGGTGGAGAGCAGCTCCTGCTCAGTTTCCCCTTTAGCTCGGTGTCTGCGGCGGAGGTGGCGGTAAGTAACTGCCCCCTGTCTGAGAGCACTTCAAGAGTGAAAGAGGAAACCGTGGCGCTGAATGCCTAATTAGTTCAACTCCACTGAGGAAGAATGGGCCTCGACGTCCGCTACACACCTAACGCCGCATCGTAGATCAAAGGTTTAAGGTTCTTCTGAGAGTTGGACAAAAGGCTACTATCATTCCAGATCGCTCTGAGCTAGCTTATATCCAGCGTATGACTTATTGTTTATGGGATTTACAGCCAAGCCCCCGCGGCGTCGTTCCCGCTCCCGCTGGGATCAGCCGCTGAATTATGGGTCTGTTTGAAGTCATTTCAGCTTGCGATACTGCCTGTCTTGTGTTGCATTATATGGCAGTTTTTGTGGAGCTTCTGACAGGCACAGCGCTATCATTCCCACTGTAGGGAAAAAAAAAAAAGATGTGTGTGACATTTACACACTGCCTCTCTGAAGCAAACTCGCTATTTCACAGTAGCGGGTGTGCATGCTTTCACAGAGTGCTGCTAACACCTGCTCCCGCCCTGGTTAAGGTCATATTCGGGATCACAGGAAACCCACGCAGGCACGAGGAGAATATACAAGCTGCACACAGACAGACCCCAGCTGCTCCGACCCGGAGCCTGCTCGCTGTGAGCAGACGGCGCTAACCACTGCTCCACCGTGCCCCCACCCCCGCCCCGCCCGGGTCAATACTTGGATACTAAATAATAGGTAGCTTGATGTTCGTCAATACAGAAGGTAATGGATATTGGGAGGCCCACTGTGAAGGTGAATACGACCTGTGTGTACAGCACGGCAATGGCGAGGACTCCCACTGAGGTTGTTTATGCTAAAACGTGTTTGTACACATGATCCTGTTCAGTGTTCGCCTCGTAAACAATGAGCTGAAACCCAATATAAAGGTCTGCCGAGCCGGCGAAGTCACTGTGGGTCCCGACGCCTTTAACGCCGTGACGCTGTCGGTGTAAAACATGGTGCTGTTCAGACCTGGTGTTGACAGCTGGTCTGAACAGCACCATGTTTTCGCAGGTGAGCCGATCGTCTCGAAGTTCAGGCGTGAACGCAAATGACAACGGACTCGTCTAAAAACAACAACGACAACAACGACTTACATGTTTGTTTGCAGATGAAGCGGGGAAGTGAGATCCAGTCACATGAGACGCATGTGGACATTCATTTTAAAGCCAGGTGTCAGCTGACCCACTTGTGATCGCATCACCAGTGCACGCACGGTGACACCAGGTCTGAACACGCCCCTGTGAGATTCAAGTGAAGCTAAAATTAAAAAACTACATAAAAAGTGGTTCTACACACACAACGATTTAAAAGTGAAACTGTGAGAAAAGGTCGATGACTTTAGTGAAGAAGGTCGACAAGAACGACAGTTTCAGCGTGTGGATCTGATGGTCGTCTGTCTGTCACTGTCTGTTTTCTTTTCTTTTCTTTTCTTTTGCTAGTTGAGATTCTCAGAGTGAAGTGGCTTGTGTTTTCTTTTTTTTTTTTGTAAGTTTCAATGAGAAATTTAACGGGTCACAAAAACACCTCAGTGAGACGAGAGGAGAGAAGTAGCATCGGTTGCTAGGTAACGGACATAAAAGTTG
>NW_019524761.1:102972-105472 GCF_002814215.2 Seriola lalandi dorsalis | reverse complement strand
GTATAAATTAAACATGTTATACCACATAAAAATTCATCATAGATATTTTTAATATATACACATGTACAAATTTTACTATGGGTATTTTATATATGTTATAAACTTATATCTTCATATATCCGGAGGACGTATACTTGGATAATATCATATCCCCTTATAATTAACATACATGACAACATCACTGTTGATAGAGCGACATGTATGTGATATATTACATATCTGTATGGGGCCGATCAAAGAGGGGACACAGCTGTTCATCTGTTCACGATCCTGATCCTTGTTTTTAGAGCCATCAACTACAGAGCGGGATTTCAAAGAGGTCGTGGAACAAGAAAGACTTTAATTACTTTTTGCTAATCAATTTTTATCCAGTGATTTTGTAAATGAGTACAAGGCGTCTCCTAGTTTGACTTTCACACTTGAGGGGAGGTTCCTCTAATGTTATCATCCTAATTTAGCAAGGTCAGTGTTTGCAGCTCGTCGAAGTAGCTGGAGGCATTTTGAGATAATCCAGTATTGTTGTGGAACAGTCTTGCAGTAAACAACATTGCGCCTCACTTGCGGTCGTGTTATTTAGGATTATGCAATAGGTTTGTGTTGTGTGCACAGCCGAGGATGAGCACAATGAAATATGAGAGAGCATTTCCTTTTTTTTCTTTTCATTAATGACCTTTAAAGCTCTTTAGTGGTTTCCAGCTCTTACTCTAATATTTGAGCTTTGCACACCCAAACACAAAACCCGGTGTTGATCCCTGTGCACACATGTGCCGTCTACTATGGACACGAACTAAGCCACGCTCACACCTGCCTGCACATGCACGCAGCGTTATATCATTAGCGGTGATGAAGTGCTACGCCGTGGCGTGACCTGCAGCTGGCGAGTTGATCGCGCTGTCAATTAGTTCTCTCTCGGCCTCACTAATTATACTGTCACATCTCGTTGATGCGCCATAGAGACTCAATGGGGAAAAAAGCACTAACTCGCTGTGTTTCCCGGGCCAAGAGGTCAATGAGCTGTTTCAGATAGTGAGGTCCGATTAGATGTAGCTGGTGGCCCGAGAGGAGGAGGACGGCTGCAGCTCAGGTGTCAGTGCAGGTCCGGCGGCTCAGAGGTGGGTCGATTCAAAACCACAGGAAAACTAAGAGCAACAAATAACATGTTCAAAGTGCTTGTTTTTGTTCCCAACGTGTTAATTTTACAGTAATATATATAATTATTGTCATCGTCGGATAACAAGCAAAAAAAAGCAAAGAGTTCTGCAGCACAGACTTTATTCCATGAATTACAATCACGCCACAATGTAGGGCCGCGTCAGTAGCTCCCTTACTATCATTTAAATACGCTAACACCTGTTGGATGTACGTGACTTCACACTTTGTGCAAACATTCATGGTCCCCGGAGGAGGAATCGTACTGACTTCAGAGATCTTTGTGTTGAGCTCAGTGCTGTCGCTCTGTAGCTCTGTAGCTCTGTAGCTCTGTAGCTCTGTAGCTCTGTAGCTCTGTAGCTCTGTCGCTCAGTGCTCTGTCGCTCTGTAGCTCAGTGCTCTGTCGCTCTGTAGCTCTGTCGCTCTGTAGCTCTGTAGCTCTGTCGCTCTGTCGCTCTGTAGCTCTGTCGCTCTGTCGCTCTGTAGCTCTGTCGCTCTGTCGCTCTGTCGCTCTGTAGCCCTGTAGCTCTGAAGCTCAGTGCTGTCGCTCTGTAGCTCTGTTGCTCTGTAGCTCTGTCGCCCTGTAGCTCTGTAGCTCAGTGCTCTGTAGCTCTGTAGCTCAGTGCTCTGTAGCCCTGTAGCCCTGTAACTCTGTAGCCCTGTAGCCCTGCAGCCCTGTAACTCTGTAGCTCTGTAGCTCTGTCGCTCTGTCGCTCTATAGCTCTGTCGCTCTGTCGCTCTGTAGCTCTGTAGCTCTGTCGCTCTGTCTCTGTAGCTCTGTAGCTCTGTCGCTCTGTAGCTCTGTAGCTCTGTAGCTCTGTCGCTCTGTCGCTCTGTCGCTCTGTCGCTCTGTAGCTCTGTAGCTCTGTCGCTCTGTAGCTCTGTAGCTCTGTAGCTCACTGTCAGCCTCACAGACCTGCTAACATGGTGCTGGAGACTTTTTATGGTTGTCGTTTGATTAACGACTGAAACTTCTTAATGAGTAGAAAAATTGTTGGCGACTAATTATTTTATTTTATTTGATTTTTTTCGTCAGTCGACATAATTGATTATTTGACTAATTGCTTCAGCCCGTGTAGATACAGCAAAAAGGCAAACGCTTGTAGTGGAGACAAATGGCAGAGTTGTCACCCAGTGATCACACCCTGACTCTGACTCATTATACTAATTCAACTGTGTTAGATGAAGCACTAATTTTTACTGTCGTTCAGTTTAGCTTATTCTCTTTAAAGATATCCTGTTATATTCTGACGTGTCTCCTCTCTTCTCTTCGTCTGCTCTTCCTGTCATGTCTGCTCTGCTCTGTTTTGAACTCCCTGATAATATGAGCAAACTCCTGTACCCCCCCCCC
>NW_019524761.1:99299-101799 GCF_002814215.2 Seriola lalandi dorsalis | reverse complement strand
GTGTTTAAGCTAAGCTAACAACCTGCTGGTTCTAGCTTCATATTTAAAACACAGACACGAGCGTCGTACGAACAAGTGAAGTTTCCAAAATGTCAAACCATCCCTCTGTAAAACGCTTCTTCACCTGCTTTATTTTGAACTGTGCGGCATCATTATGGCTTGACTGTTAGCACGGTGGCTAATGTTAGCTTATATTTATTGACCTGCAGTGTAGACTCTCCTGCTGGAAGCTTCAGCCACTTGAGCGATATTCGATAATATTGAATATCGTGATGTTATCTTGCCATATGCAATATTTTTTTCACTTTATTATTTTGATTTATTTTAAATTTAAGATTTTTTTTTTTAAAGTTTTGCACAGTCTGACCCTTTGAAATACAGTAATATAATTATATATTATAAAAAACACCTGAACATAAATATAATACTGTAATAAAATAATAAATTATGTGTTATTAAAAAATACAGCAACATAATTATAGTAACATTAAGGTGCGACAACACATCTTCTGACAGAGGAAATGACACGATGTTCCTGTTGGAAAAGAAAAGCTGAATTCATATGCAGTAAACCAAACCCCCCCCGCTCCGTTCAATACACTTCAATACACTGATGTTTGCTCAATTTTAGAAACATTTCGCAGAGTAAATCTCACTTTAGCTGTTAACACAAGAAAAGGGCAATTAAAAGTTAAACTTTCTTCAACTTACTCCCTTTTTTTCTTTGTCACCCTGGATTTTTGCCAGATATAGAACTGTAGGTTTCCACTTTAATAAACTGTTCAGAGAGTTTCTAAGGTGAGGGAGAGTAACAGAGACAAAAACACACCAAAAAGAACATGCGACCGAAACAACATCCCACCTTTTTATAAGTGGTGTAGGAAGCTGACGTGGAGACCTCATTCAAGATTAAGCCGTCAGGAAAATCAATATCACTTTTTGTTTTTTTCATATGGAATAAAACAGTCGACAGTTAATTTATTTAGTAGTGAGAGAAGGAAAAGCAATCGACACCCTTCCAGCCAATGCACACGTTGTTAATTGTAGAGGATGTTTCCTCCAGTTAGAGCTGCTCTGAGAGGATTCGGGTTAGGAAACGGTTTGACTGCCGTCTGCTATAGATCCACTCTTAATATGATCCTGCTGCGGCAGGACTTGCAGCTATAATCCTCCTCGATCTGTGTTTCTGTCTGTCTTTCTCAAATTTATCGCATTAATTACACCTAATAACTTCCTCAATAAAAAAACTCATATGAAATTGAAAAGAGTCGATCGATCCCGTCCTCATGGAAACTGGCACTGGTTTGAATCAAAGGAGATATCTCCTGTCAATCTTCTGTGGTCACTTTAGTACCTCATCAGTGTGTGTGTGCTTGTGTGTGTGTGTGTGTGTGTGTGTGTGTGTGTGTGTGTGTGTGTGTGTGGATGGATTTTTTTCTTTGTGCTCTCTGCATTGTTTTGGTATGTCGTCATGTTTTTGTTGCTCTGTCCAGACTAAAGACTCTTTCCGAGGCCGGTTTACACTGATGTTTTCTCTCACTGCCTTTAGAAACATTTTTATCTCAGAATCCTTTTGGGCTCCCTGAAATATTTTCTGTGACTGGATAACACTTCTGTTGCATGAGGAAAAACAGACGCGTTTTCAGTTCAACAACAAAGTATCTAATTGGATCTGATTTCAGTTTCCATTTTCCCAAAATCTTCTTCATAGAGGCAACAGGCAATAATTGTTGCCATACAACAATATACACTGGTACAGTTATTTAAAGGTCCCATATGTGTGTGTATGTGTGAAGAGAGGAGGCTCTGAGCCTCTCTTCTGATTGGCTGATTGTTTTCTGAGTGATCGAATTAAAATATATCAGATTTCAGGTAAAAACACTCAGAGAAACCAAATCCTGCAAGGTTTGGATGGTGGGTCCAGGTGGGCGGGGCTTGGTGACTGCTTTGTTGTGACATCACAAAGTTCCAGAAGTCCTGACGGCTGGTTTTAAGGCTCAGTTTCTGAATACAGGCTGTGTGCATTTCTCTGTGGACTGAGGCTTTGATACTTTCACAGTATTAATATGGAAGCTAGACCTGATCAAATATATATATATATATATATATATATATATATATATAAAAAAAATCAAACTACACATGGACGTCTCACTTTATATAATGTGGGACCTTTCAAACCAGCAAACCAGACTTTTCCATCCTGTCCTTGTTTGTTTTATTACAGAACTATAAAGTGAATTTTAATGGGAAAAAGACACTGAGGCTGATACCAATACTGTTACAATTTAAAGTTATGCTTCTGTTGCATCAACAAACAATATTTCTAATACTGTTTGATTTCTCTTGTTTGTCTCTTGCAGTTCAGCAGATGAGAAGTTTCGCTGGAACAACCAAGGTAATATTTCCTCCTAAATGCTTTCATACATTTTGTCTGGTCCTCTATTGTGTGCATTGCTGACTGTGCTTATTACATTGGTAGCCACTGTAAACCCCCCCC
>NW_019524761.1:79569-99273 GCF_002814215.2 Seriola lalandi dorsalis | reverse complement strand
CCCCCCCCCCCCCCCCATCATGCATTTTCAGTTTATTGATGCAGCCCTTTATAAGAGCTATGGCGGCTGCTGCAGTTATTCCCTCTCTGCACCAAGACCTGAACAGAAAAGACTTGTTCTAACAAAAAAAAAGAAAAGAAAAACCTCCTGTCTCTCAAATTCCCCAAACAAACGTCAGCCGCTCTGACAGCTGAGCAAAGGTCAAACAGCATTTGCAAATAATTCTCAGCGTTTAGTTCAACCTGATTGTGGAGCCAGATGGGAAGTGTTTTCCATGAAGAATCAATGAGTGTGAGGCCTTCAGACAATTACAAAGTCAAATTAAGACACTTCTCTGGGCTTGACAACTTCTTTGACAGCGTTTTAGCTGAAACACCATCGCACACGGCCGACGCTTAGCTCTCTCTCTCGCTCCCTCTCTGTCAGTCGGAGGCTGCAGAGAGTAGATTGATTATCTGGGTGCAGGGTTGGCGACCTCTGCCAACAAAGAGGTGACTAAACGCGAGGAAGCTCAGAGGCTTGTGGTCAAAAACGTTTCACACTCGAGGCTTTCAGTGTTTCCGCCGTGGTCCTCGTCCATCTGCTGTGCTCCAGCTCGACCACTCGCCCTCAGAGAGACTAAATTTACTCTTTGATGAAATAAGAAAAACTTTTGCTCGCCACAATCGGACCATTTGATCTCGTCATCAATCGGAAAATCATTAAAAGTCCATCACTTCTGGATCAAACGGGTTTAAAAATGAGTTTTTGGCTTTTGTGTGTGAGGGTGAGAGTAAATCCACCGTAATGCCGCAGACACCGCTGGAAATATTTCACCAGCAGCATCAATATCAGTCTGCAATTGCATCAGTCGAAGTCAGTAAAAGCAGCCATCTAAATCCACTCACTAAGGCCTCTACTGCCGTTCCTCTCCATCCCTCCATCAGAGATTAATGTTGCTCAGTTTTAAGGTTTTATCCTCCTCGGCAGACTCTCTTTAACCTGAAGGCACTGGACATGTTATCAGTCCGTCTCTGACAAAAGGCCTGGAAGCTACAGAGCCCTCAGAAAGTATTCAGACCCCTGTGTCGCAGCCTGATGCTAAAATCAATCAATAAATACTTTGTTATACAATTTTGCAAATTTATTAAGAAGGAAAAACTCAGCCGGAGTGACCGTCAGGTTCTTGGGAATCTTGTGAAGCCTCGACACAGTCCTGTCTCTGAGCTCTGCAGGCAGATCCGCCGCCTCATGGCGTCTGTGGTTTCATCCACGCTAACATGTTTTCATCACGCCTGGCGTCCACGCTACTCCAGAGTTGACTTCTGGAAACACTGCTGCTGTTGTAGTCTGTGCAGCCAGAGAGGGAGACTCTCCTCTCCCTCCTGATTGGATCCAATCAGTCATGATTACCAGTGGTGAATGCAACATGGATAACAAATTACAACCTTGTTGCCTTTGCTAGCAGCTGATGTTGAGTTAAATTTTGCATTTTAATGCTACAACTGTTTCTGTTTCTGTTTTCTCCTCGTTCGTAGTTTGTTTTTTTTCTGTGCCTAACCAACTGCAGAGTAAGACCATCTGCTTCCTGTTTACACTCTGCACACACACATGCCCAGTGTACGTGAATGATCATGTGATAATGTGTTTTCAGGTGTGTTAGTGTGGACGGAGATTATTTCTGATACGAGAGCGAAAACTGTCGTCTTTAAATCTGCATTTTAAAAATGAAAACACGTCGGTGTGGATGTAGCCTGATCTGTGTTGTCAGCTTTGAGACAGACAGGTGTGTGGCTTTTCCAATTCATGTAGAAACATCTCAGGATGATCAGGAGAAACGGAGGAAAAGAAAGTGAAGGGGTCTGAAAACTTTCTGAATGCTCTGCACAGACGTGGTGGAGCCACGTAGATCTCCATCCAACAGGATTATGAGTTTGACACGAGGGTTTACCGTCACACGTTACTCTGGTGATGTGTGAACGATGCTGCTCGTTAAGTTGCTAATCAGCAGCTGGATGATCGTGAATTTTAATTCTACAAGATTATCGTTTATCGTTTTTTGATGGTCCAGATGTGGAAATATTTGCAGATGTGGAGGAAAAAGGAATACAGATTTAATGGACACGACGAGGAACCTGAAAATATAAATCTAAGTTATTTGAATGAAATGAAATGATGTGAATGTGCACAAGGTTTTCAACCCTCAGTTAAACATCTGTGTATGAATAGATGGAGAAGAGCGTCAGCGCTCCAAGGTCCTAACAGCCGCGTTAATGGAACAAATCCTGAACAATGTATTGATCCGGTTAAACAAAAGTGGAATTTGATGGACTTTGTCACTGCTGTTATTTTTGTATTATCTGTGTTGTGTATGTCTGAGATCCTGTGGTGGGCAGTGAGCACAGTTAGCTTAGCATGTATTCGCTTCCCGTGAATCTGCACCGTGGAAAGTCAGAAGAAACCGTCAAACTGTGTCTGAGTTTCCATTTGACTGAAGTGACGACTCTTGAGAAGAACGTGTGTGATTTTCTTTGATGCAGATTGTGGGAGTCGAGTTTAAACGGCCAACACCTTTTATTTAAATTGGTGTTGCCACTGGAAACCTGTGGCAGGATAACGTGGACGTCTGCCCTGTATAGTCTGGGGTGTGTACTGTACATGATGTTCACAGTGGATATGGAGCCGGGGGTCATCGGGGGCCCGTAACTCCTTCCACGCCGCAGTGTGGACACACGGAGGAAGAGTGTGGAGGAGGCAGGAGAGGCTGTGTCTTCATTTCCTGTTTTTTTTTTCTCTGTGCGCTCGCAGATGGACAGAAGGACATAGAGGAGGAGCTGACGACAGGCCTGGAGCTGGTGGACTCCTGCATCCGGTCGCTCCAGGAGTCGGGCATCTTGGACTCGCAGGACGCCTCCACGGGAGACAGTAAGAGCAATGTCACGGTTAAGAAATGAGGAAGCTGTTTCTCTCCTGGTACTTTACTGAAAGCTGAGAGAGGGAATAGGTAAAAGTGCGATCGCGCAGCAGTGGGAGTGGATTCTCCACAGAACCGGAGTCTGGAGCTAATTAACTTGTTGACTGTGTTTGAGTTCACCAAGAAAATGTGATTCACAAAGGCAGCCTCCAATAAAACCCGAGTCAGTAATGTCTTACTTATCTGGTTCTACTCAAATGCCAAACACGATGTTGTTTTTTATTTTATTCCATCTAAAGTATAAATATGGTTTATGCTCATCCTAACTATTTATACCTTAAACATAAATCCACCTCTTCTCTGCTGCAGAGGGTTTTTCCCAGGTTGAAGCTGGATATAGTCAGAATCTCTACTTGGCAATACAGAGGGGGAAAAAAGTTTATTTGTGTTTTAAGAGTCGTTTTATTTTATTTGATCATTACCTTAAATTTAAGCCAGTTAGAGGATGTTCTGTCTGTCCAGTATTTACGCTCCTTCTGTTCCTCTTAAGGAAATATTTGGTCCTTTAGCAGCTAAATGCTCCACGTTGTTCACCAGCTAGATGCTACTTTTGTCGAACATTTGATGCTAGCCGAGTAGCACCATGTTTTTTTGTTCAGAGGTTTTTCTCTTGAAGGCAGCTGCCTGCTGCACCTTGAAACATGACCCGTGTCTTTTCCATAGTCGACCCCATGGGAGGGAAGTAGGTGTCAGGAGGCATGCAGAGACGTGCCAGTAGTTTGATATGCTAATCCATCCTTGCTGAGGTGTCAGCTGGCCTGCTGTTCACAGTGCAGAGAGGGGAGGCACAGGCACACACACACACACACACACACACTGGCTTGTACTTCCGTCTTTGTGAGGACACTCACTGACTTAATGCTTTCCTTTGGTCCTTATCCCAACCTCAACCATCGCAACTAAATCACAGACCGATGTTCTCCACCAACTCTTGGAAGTATTGTTAGCTAGCTTAATTAGCTAGCTTAATTAGCTAGCTTAATTATCTAGCTAGTTGCAGCTAATAAAATGCCGGCGACGGTTGTCGACAAAAATCAAGCCTGTTTTTGTTTCCCTCCGTCTGAAATCAAGGAGCCATTGTTTCAAAAAATTACTGAGCATTTCAAGTGGTACATCTGCCAACATCTGCCAGGAAATGGTCAATTTGTATTTGTTTGACTGTGGTTTAAAAAGAAACAAAAAAAAAAGAAAGCAGAGAGGAGCAGTCAGTGAAAAAATCCATCTGGCACACAAACCCACACTTGTTATTAAACACTAAGGAAAAGGATTACAGCCGTGTAAAGAAGCAGCTCAGGCTACACATATACACTGCATATGAAGACATACATACACACACCTGTAACACACACACACACATGCACACACACACACACACACACAGCATCATCCTTTACTCAAGCTGCTGAGCAGATTAGTACGACACAGCAGCAGAGTCCGCTGAGTGTCTTTATGTGTCATGCTGGGGTTGCTTACCAGCAGTGCATGTTAATCTGTGCGTGCGTGTGTGTGTGTGTGTGTGTGTGTGTGTGTGTGTGTGTGTGTGTGTGTGTGTGTGTGTGTGCTCATGTGTGTAGAAGACACACTGCACATGCCTCAGATAGGAATTTAAAAATAGACACATGACACATGAAATATTGAAATGTGTCAGTGGAGAACACTGGTCACTCAACTTGTGTGTTTCAGATGTGGTGTGTGATCACCGAGCAGGAGTGAGTGAGGTGCGTGTGTGTGTGTGTGCGTGTGTGTGTGTGTGTGTGTGTGTGTGTGCATTCAACTCTGAAATGATATTAAAAAGCACAGGCAGAAACCTTCTTATAGCGCCACATTACTTCCCTCTAATACACTAATACATCCCCTATACACACACACACACAAACACACACACACACACACACACACACACACACACACACACACACACACACTTTCCCTCACTCACTCACCTCAGATGGATTCAATGGAGCCTTCAATGTTTGCCATCTGAGTGATAATGTATTTATGAGGCCTTTCACTTCCCTAAAGGCTCTACTACCCATATGAAACAAACCTAAAGTGGCAAACAAAAACTGTGGAAAACATCCTCTGGCTTTGCACACACACACACACACACACACACACACACACACACACACACACACACACACACACACACACACACGCACGCACATCTGGGTTTGTGTGCGAATCCATCTAGAGTTAGAGTTATTACATTGCATTTTCTGCATGTGTGTGTCTCTTTGTGTGTATGTGTGTGTGTGTGTGTGTGTGTGTGTGTGTGTGTGTGTGTGTGTGTGTGTGTGTGTGTGTGTGTGTGTAGTCACCCAAGATGAGTCTCTATTGGACATGGAGGCTTTGACCTAGTAAACTCACCCAGTACCTTCAGCTTAATATCACATTTTCAATAACGCGCAATCACCAGCTCGACTGCCTACAGGAGACGTTTGCTGCTCTCAAAGTGAATCTTCACTTCAGTCGAGCTTTATTTTTCCAAAGCTCTTATCCACACTGACTCCGTTTGCCGTTAGGTGCTGACTTTTATCTGTCCCATGCAGTGGATATTGACCGCTGGCACTCTGTGATCTTTCTTTCTCTTGTCTTTAATAATAACAAACAGGCAGCGTTTCCTCTCGTTTCTGCTGCTCTCGGTTTGATTCTTCGACTGCTGGCATCAGTAGAGATTAAAGGGACCGCCAGTCATGATGGAGGACGGCTCAAGAACTTCTTTAAGAGCATAAATACTAAGCGCTAGGAACTTAGGGCTCTATTTAGAGCTGATGTAATGAAGTAAAGTTGTTCTCCGGTGCAGTGAGAAAAGGCAAACGGACATAAAAGTGGCTGCGTTACTGGAGCAAAGTGCTACTCGGGGACGTCATGTTTTAAGTGACATTTTGGGTAAAAAAATTAGTTTTATTTCTGTAATTAAAGCTGTTGATGAGGCACATCGTTGCTATCATCACCAAAAGTGAATAAATCAAGGGTGCATCAAAAATTTAACAGGACTTTAATAAGAGGGATGGGAGCGTTTTGGCTCCGGCGCAGCGAACAGCTCCCGCCCTCCTGTCCTCCTCAAATGATTCAATTAACTTAAATTAAATCCACTTCAAACTTTATGTGCCATCCAAGCAAATACACAGTTCACAAGTCTGCAACACATGTTGTAAATGTTGTTTCATTATCTTCCACGCATGTGTCCTTTCAATTACTTACAGCCTGTTTGTGTCACTCTCTGTCTGCACGTTTATACCAGAAATTAATTCATCTACGTTAAATTAAAAGAGGCTGCATGTAAAATTAGCAATACAGCATTTTATCTCAGTGTGCTGCAGGTGTGTGTGTGTGTGTGTGTTTCCTCTGTGAACCTGCTGTTAATCAGTTACAGTGTCAGACATAAATTATTACCACAAAAGCGAGACGTGAACATTTGTAGAGTTTAACAACAGTTTGAGATAACGTACCCGGAAAAAAATAAATGACATCCACATTCACAAATTGACCGCTGACGTAAACATTTAAGGGGCAAATACGGAGGCGTTTGTTTTTAAGGCACTTCGTTAGAGAATAAAAAACATTTGATGCCTGATTCACAAACTGAAAAGTCGGCTAACCGGCTGATTTGACGGCCGACCGGCTGCTAGCTCAGTAGTAGCTGACTGCGTGACCGTCCAGCTGGAGCCTGGCCGACGACCTTTGGCAGATTCTGGATGAGGGGCCTGAATGTAGAAGTAAGAGTGGTAGTAATAAAAACGAAACTGAAAGGTGTTACGCAGCAGTGTGTCAGTGATTCTCACACTTCAAATTTTTACCACAGTTGACAGATAACATCGCAAAGTGTAGATGGTGTGTAATGAGCCGAGGACTAAGCCGAGCCGTGGGTTATGTTTCACAAAATGAGAAAATAATAATAATAAATGGATCTGACTCCAAACACTTGGCCACTGGCGGCTTCTCCTTAGTTCTTTCTCAGCCCAAAGTCAGACGAGTTCACCTGCCTTAAAGGCCTCCTTTATATCTTATTATGTAGGTTTAAAGTGCTGCACACTGAAGAATGAGATTAGCCTAATATATCTTAATGCTGACATCAGTAATCTTCGCCTCTTTAGATGGTCACTGTGTCATAACCTCAACAGAAGTGACAGACCGGCTGTTGGACCTCAACCAGTCATAAGTTGCTGTCTTTAACCACCTGTGCTAATCTAAGCTAGCTGTTTTCCCTGTTTACAGTCTTCATGCTAAGCTAATCGACTCCTTACTCTATAGCTTATCGAGCTTTATTTTCCCAAAATCTCAAATTATGAACAGCACACTACAATTTATGCATCTATAAAGGCACAAGATACGCTGTTAACACATACTTCTGATTATTGCATCATCGTTTTATTGGCCTCAATCTAACACTCTCTACTCCTGCTGCTGAATTATACAAAGAAATATGGAGTGGAGAAGACGTGTAGTGGAGAGCGGCCAGGGAAGTGAAAGGGAGAGGGTGAGGAGGGGAGACGGGGAAGAAGTGTGTTTTTAAATGGAGGTCAGGAACAGGGTGAGATTCAAGGGTCGCGGAGCACGAGAGGAAAAGAGCGGAGAGAGGCTGGAATAACATAGTGGCTAAAAAGCAAATGGGTGTCTCAGAAAAGGAGGGCAAGGTATTCTATTTCATTCTATTTGAGCTTTCAGTCGTTTTTCTATTCTGTTCTTCATCTCAAGGTCGGTTACCAACTGAGACGGTTGCATTTGTTGTGTTCACATTCGTTCTTCTCCCATTAAAAGAGATAATAGGAAAACATTGTATAACATGTAAACTGGGTTACAAAAGGCTTTCAGGGCCGCGAACAATCTCCACACAAACACAGAGAGGCAAAACGTTATAAACAGTCACACCAAAGCAGCTTGACGGGAGTGAAACACCAAGTCTTAAGGTCGCTGTTGACAATGATCAGAAGTTTCGAGCCTTTGAGACGCTGATAGCACCCTCTCTTGACATCTCTCCAGCTCCGAACCCGAATTCCTCTTGTCACATAGAAAAAACAGAATTTCTGGATTTACATTAAAGAAACGACTGTGGTGTCATGTGTGTCTTCATCGTCCTTTATTCCTTTGTAAATTCTTCTTTCTTTTCTTTTTTTTTTTTCCATATAAGGACAAGGACTCCTGTCCCAAAGCGCTCTGCAGCTCAACAACCAGGATGCCTATGCAGCAGCTGGTTACCATAGTAACCAAGCTCTGGCACTTGGGGAAACAGTCATGGGCCGCGGCGGGCAGGTCGGAGGGGCAGTTCACAGCTACAATCAGGTACAAACATGCATGAATTCATCGCAGGATTTCTTTGTCCTTGTTTCCTTTTTCTCCATTTTTTATCTTTTTCTCCCCCCCGTCATTTCCATCTTCCTCCACCCTTCTGCTTCTTTATCCTTCCTCTCGCTATTCACCCGTCCTCCTCCTCTTCATGCCTCCGTCTCCCGTCCCACTCTGTGCTCCCTTAATCTTCCCCCTCTCTCTCACCCTTCTTTGTGCTCCCTTTGTCCCCTCGCTCCTTCCTCCCTCCTTTCTCCCGCATTCCTCCTTCATTTACATCCCTTTCTACTTCTCACTTGTTGCCACGACCTCCTCCTTCCCTCACTCCTCTCATGTCCCTCCCCACTCCCTTCCTTTTCAAGGTGACATCCAGCCGTGCAGCTGCCCAGTTAGTGGGGACAGACTCTCCCTCCCAGTCCCAGAGAGACTCATTTGCCCAGCAGGCCCATGGCAGCGCCTTCCATATGCCCACAGAGGGAGGATCTGCACCTGCTGGGCCATCCATGTATTACTCCTGCGCCACTTTGCCTGCACAGGTAAAAATCCCTGAAGAATTCCTCCAACCCTGCTTCCACCAGGTGGAGTCCAAAAGTTTCACAGTTTCTTTTCTGATGGTCCGATCCGTTCTGTTGCATTAAGGAAATACGACGCTTATCGACCCTCTGCAGACTCGCAGGGAGCCTCTGAACACACCAGCTGTAGCAGTACTTATTATTATATATTTGCTATCGCCACATAGCTAACGCTAGCATTAACTGCTGTTTTTACTCACCAGTCCAAAAGTATGTATCGCTTCTATTTCTTTCATTTCTTTTCACTTCCCGAGTAACTGTGGCGCCCAGTCTGTCCCTGACGAAGCCGTAACCTCTTATAAACACAATGATGAAGCTGGTAAGTTAACAGC
Organism: Seriola lalandi dorsalis; assembly: GCF_002814215.2. Taxonomy (NCBI): domain Eukaryota; kingdom Metazoa; phylum Chordata; class Actinopteri; order Carangiformes; family Carangidae; genus Seriola; species Seriola lalandi. The sequence goes on along the minus strand of NW_019524761.1, from coordinate 90,127 downwards.
TTTTATTGCTCACATCGGCCATGTAGCGATAGCACAACTTACAAATAGCTCCTTTTAATTAGAGACCTACCAGAATTTCAGATCAATTTATTTAGATGATTAGATGCTATTCTGGTTTTTGGATAACACAACTTCACACAGGCGTTACCTGTGTAGAGAGTTAGACGTCCTGAACCTCCAATCTCAAGTTGGTGCACCTGAGGGAACCACCGAGCCGAGCTTCGTGAAAACATCATATTTGCTGATGATGGATTCACTTCAGTTATTTCTTTGACTGTGAAAAAATGTTACAATAAACACATTCGAGTAGGAATTATTGATTATTGATTATTTCTCTAGACACACTTAGAATTGGACCAAGTTAAGTGAATCTGAGAGTAAATTTTGTGGTAATGGATCTTTAACACAAAACTATAAAGTAATTAATTTAAAGGGATTCTTAAATAAGTTTTTAAACCCTTATGTTAGCATGGACCTTCATGGACGGAGGTTAGCTTGTTCGAAGTCTTTATTTAGTTTTTGTTTCTCTCATAATCTTCATTTTGACATTTGAACACATTTGCATTAATTAGAAATGAATAACGGTGGTAAGTTACGGCTCCGTTTGAACTGGAGGTGAGAGGATATTACAGCACAGCAGGTTGATTAACGAGAGCTACTGTGCGTTCCCAAGTGTTGTGGAGAGCTTTATTCATTTTTTTTTGAGGACAGTTGTGTTTTGCACTTCTTCAGTGATTACCCTCTTACCGTACAAATAGCCGCACCAGGACACTGATAATGAGCCCACAGACAGCTGCAGCTGTCACATGACTCCCGTCTTGCAGGATTTACTCGTCCCTCTGGAGTTTATCACGCTTATCATTTCTCCAACTCGCAAAGATAGAACAAACGTAAACCCTTTAGTTTGTTTGCGGTTCGTCTGCTGGATTTGAAAAGGACATTCATGTAACATCATTACCGACCTACATTCATGTCCAGGATTACAAAAAAATTCCTACCAGACCATAAATGCAGCACGGCAGTTGCGGCTAAACCAAGAAAATCATTAGTTTTAACCAGATGAGTTTCGGGCCAAAGGCTAACGGTCCACCAAATCTCAGCCCAGCGACCTCCACATCCTCCTCACAAATACACTGACATATACAAATAAAGACGTTTTTATACTTTGTTGACTGATGTTAAGAATCTAGGAACCAATAAACAAATCCTGTTGTCGATTATATACTGACCTAACGGAGCAGATTACAACTCTCAGCTGTGCTGCGGTGAACTACTTCACCACCAAAGTATTAGTTATATTTGGGGCAGATGTTGAGTGCTTTATACAATATAAACACACGGCACCTCAGTGCTGCGGAGGCCGAGCTGTGCCGCCCGCTCTTCATCCGACTTCCTGCTTTGTTGGTAGCAACTGAAAGAAAAAGCTTATCCTGCATCTTTCTTGCAATTAGTACAATGGGATTACTGTATATGATTTGCAAGCAGTTCCTTGTATGGGGTCGGTCAACAGTGCAGCCACAATGCAGCAAACTTGTGTTAAATCTTGGCCTCTTAGGCGATGATTTACTCTTTTATTGCTTCTTTTGCTGCACTGTGATGAATTCATTTTCCAGGCTCAGAGCTTAGGATTTTAAGAGTCCCGTGTTAATCATGTCTTTGAATTCATTTAAAAAGATTTAACAGCACTGTTCCGCTGTATCAGAAATTGGCAGCGTCCTCACTTTCGCACGTCTTGACCAAGCTCATCCAAATTAATGGAGTGTTTAAAATTGTACCTTCAGCCCTGCAACTGCAAGACCTTGCAAATATTTCTTCAACTTATTTCCCCATTTGGCAACGGAATGAAAAAAATGCATGTTGAGGATCCTGAGGAAACTTCATTTGGCGGCCCATTGCTCGCAGACGCGTTTCAAGTTCATTTGGTTGTAAAAGTTCAGAGTCATCCCTTTATGTTTGGTCTAATAACTCCGAGCTCTTCATCGAGATGTTATCACAGATTAGAGTCTGTGCTCTCTGGTTTCCAGCTCCGGGGGGGGGGGGGTTGTTCATGTCTCTGAAAATAATAGCATGAATAAGAGGGAGCGGATGAATATTTCAAGTGAGTGACATTCCCTTTTAATGAAGTACAACTCTTCTATTACAGCGTGTCAGCTCCCCTCTGCAGGCGGTGGGATCCCCTACCAAGCTGCAGCGCCTGGGATCAGCCTCCTCTGACATGCCCAGCTACGCCACGCTACAGAGGGTGTCCTCACCCAAGCAGTCACCCAGCCGGCTCGCCAAGTCCTACAGGTTGGTTCGATTTCAGTCCGACCAAATGATTTAATAAGGTCTCATTGCCAGGAGCACGTTACGTAAGAGTTTTACTGGTCCCGAAGGTCAAAAGAAGATATTTGCAGGAGGTCGATACGGCTGTTGATCAATACCAGTGACTCAACAATGACTTCACCTGCTGCTGAGATCTCTGCCTTTGAAAAACACTCTGGAGCCTGTTTCACAACGAAAGCTCAGTGTTGTATAAGTCATGTTAGACTCCTGCGCCGCTCCTTTAAAAGGTTTTACGTTATGCTTCATCACGCCTCAGCCTGCGACGTTATGAGAAAGAAAGCAACCAGCATCGACGTGCTGCATGCTGAGTATATCACGGTCACCGGTTCGATCCCCGGCTCCTCCTGGTCCACATGTTGAAGTGTCCTGGGGCAGGATACTGAACTGCATGAGTGTGTGTATTAGTGTGTGTATGGGTGTGTCAGTGAGTGGGTGTAATATCAAGCGCTTTGAGTGGTCGATAAGACTAGAAAAAAGAGCTTTATAAGTGCAGTGCATTTACTGTTTACCTTAGTTCAACTGTTAAAGCCACGACTCAGCACACGTGTGGTTTCTGAATATGTTCCTGTCCCTTTGCCGTTTTCCTAATGCTGGTTTTAGACTCTGAATGTGCTGGTCTCACCTGTTACTGGGTGTTGACTCTGTCCAGAGTTTTTCCCCGTCAGAGACAATTAAAGGGATTAAATTGTTCTGTGCATTGATTGGAGGCTTAAGTGCACAAGTACATATTAGATGAAAACGCCTGAAGCACAGTTTTACAATGTTAAACAGATAACAGACTGCCGGTGGGCCAGTCGATACAAGCTCATGCTGTGTAGCCAAATGTTGTTCAAACCCACAGAATTTTATTTTAAATTCCCGTGCAGATCCTAAAGTTTCCAAAATAAACAAATATGAAATATATATATGTATGAAATGATGCTCAAGACGTCCAGAGTGCATCTGTCTGATGGAGTCATAGGGGTTTAATATTTCTCTTGGTGTTAATATTATATAGTTTCAGTACCGAGCTGGAACAATCTGATACAAAACATATATCATTTTTGTCAGGCAGTGTGACAGTTTTCTCATCCGCATGGCCATAAATTTCATCACCTGCCCCTGACTGTGAACGTCCACACAGACTGCGTGCAGCCCAGACTTTATGACAGCACGGACTGTGCACACAGATTTGTGCACGTTGACCATATGCCCCGACAATCATGCATGAAAATATCTGAGTTTGCTTCATGTGTGCATCCGCTGTCCGCCGTGTTTTTGGAGTATATCAGTCCCTTTTAATAAGACTTAAACAACCTTAAAGCGACTTAAGGGGAAATCACATCAGGGAATTGTTGAAAGGGGTGAAAAGGAATAAAGTTTGGGAACGTAGCTGTAAAAAAAACCAGTATGGGTCAAGATCCAAATGTGCACAGAGGACATTACGAGCCTTTAAAACCAGTTTTGAAGTATAAAACAGAGCCGTATGAACAACAGTGAAACAAACTCTCCAACACCTTTGTTCCCTCCTGCCGCAGCACGTCATCGCCCATCAACATGGTAGCATCGGGCGCCGCCGGCTCCTCCTCACCCCTCCCCATGGCAGCCTCCCCGGGCGGGAACCACACCTCGTCGCCCATCCACCAGCTCAGCTCGGTGGTGGGAAGCTACGCCACGCTGTCGCCCACCAAGCGCATGCTGCATCACATCGGACCAGACAGCTACAAGATCTCCCACGAGCTCTACGCCAACGCAACCCTGCAAAGGCCTGGTAGCCTGGCAGGTAGAGGTCAAGACCATTTTATTATTACTTTTTTTAATGTGTGAGTGTGTGTGTGTGTGTGTGAAGTGCCGTCATGTCATTTACTGTCATATTAAATTTAATGTAGTTTAATGTAGATAGTCCTCTCTTTCTAACAAGAACAAAATGAACATTCACCTGCCATAGAATAATAATATTAGTGCAGATGTTCCTTAATGACCAATCTCATTAATTGCATCGTTTCTTAGAATAACCTAAATGTCTGCTTAATTGAAATTCCCATTTTAATACCTTTCGTTCAGTGAGATTATATATTACAGGTTTTCTTTAGGTCCTAATATTTCTGCTGCAGTTCCATTATGTTAGTTTGTGATAGTTAAAGGTCAAGTGAACTTTGCATCTACAGGTGATTAGTGTTCATCAGCATGAGCAAAAGGACACAAAAGAAAACACAGTTTTTATTAAATTTGCTCAAGGTTTTATCTAAAATTTATCAGATTGTCCTGGTGAATTTCTGAACAGTTCATGAATTAAAAACAGTTTGACTTTGTTTAGAGCTTTATCAAAAGGTGGATTTGTCATTTTTGAAAAGTATCTTTTATTTAGTTGAATTAAATTTGTTCATATCAAATACAAAGTGATATAAACTACAACGACAAACCTTTTAAAAGAGTTATTTTTATGTGATCATATGATATCAATCATCATATCATTATGCAGTGTCGCACTTCGATGTCAGTGTTTTATTGTCAATATGGTATCTGTACCTGTATCTGGAGGAAAATGTTTTCTGAGTGATCAAATAAAAATACAGCAGATTTCAGGTAAAAACACTCAGAGAAACCAAAATCCTGCAAGGTTTGGATGGTGGGTCCAGGTGGGCGGGGCTTGGTGACTGCTTTGTTGTGACATCACAAAGTTCCAGAAGTCCTGACGGCTGGTTTTAAGGCTCAGTTTCTGAATACAGGCTGTGTGCATTTCTCTGTGGACTGAGGCTTTGATACTTTCACAGTATTAATATAGAAGCTAGAGCTGATCTATAATCACACACAGACCTTTATATAATATGGGACCTTTAATATCAGTTGCACATCCCCCTGCAAATACATGCCAGCCTGAGTAGTTTGACATGAAAATTTATTCTCATGTGTTTATCTGTCTGTGTCTTTTGCAACTTCATTGAATTTTCGACGACCGGTGACTGAACTGGCTGCCGTGTTTACAAGATAATGTCTGATTCAGAGTCGAGCTCTTCCTGTAAGCTACTGTTTAAATGGCTTATTTTATTTTTATGGTGTATGTAACTACAGCAAAAGCAGCCCGGCGCTCTTTGATGATGAATGGATACTCTTGCCTTTTTAAAGTTTAAAGAGGGTAAAACATGAAAGCATTTCTATAAATGTTTTATGAAGTCATTTAAAAGACAATACTGACTTCGGTGGCCTAAATTTCATTTGCTTTCTAATTTGTATTCTCTATGTTTCCACCGCTTACCGATCACATTGATATCTCCAGAGAATGTTACGGTACATCCCCTCAATTATCCGTCTATCCATCAATCCCTCTGTCAGTATATCTTACCTCTGTGTTTCCCCTGCGTTGTCCAGGCTCCAGAGGTTCCTACAGCAGCCAGCACAGTCACCTGGGCTCCGAGCTCCGGCCCCTGCAGTCTCCTGAACACCACATCGACCCCATCTACGAAGACAGAGTCTACACCAAACCCAACCTTAGAGGACAAGGTAAGCAGACGTGGGGATATGGAGGCTGAGGGGAAATAAAGACATGAGATAGAAAGTTATTTGTTTAAGGAGGTTAAAAGTGATATCTACAAGCGCAGAGTCTACAACACTGAATCCCATAAGACACGGGGAATAGGAAGGAGGATTCACAGAGAGAGATTGAGCAGAGAGCAAACGTCTGACGGCCAGTGAGTTTTCACAGACAGTACAGGAAGACGGTTGCAGATTCGCAACTAAGGTATTAAAGTGAGATGGAGGAAAAGGAGGAAGGAGGATGGACACAGAAGACAAGTAGGTTTGTAATATATTTTCAGTGATTAACAAATAATTCACTTTATAGATCATATACATACGAAGAACCTTTGGGTTGCCAGGTTATGAGGAATCTCCCCTGCAGAGTCATTAAGTCATTAATAAAGTTTTTAATAAAGTGTTTGGAGCTTCTGAATTTCTAATAAACCATCAAGTCTGCAGATGTAAAACACTTTTAAATAAACAGATTCCTCACTGTGGAATAAACCAAAGTCAGATGCAATAGTAAATGTTAGTCAGTAATAAGATGTGCAAAAAATAAATCTGAGAAAACAACCTGATGATGTCATCATAACCCTGATGATGTCATCTGGGTAATCTCTCAGCATAGCCATGGAGAGTAAAGATTCTTCACAGAGAACCTGAGCTGTGGAGATTTGCCTTTCCCAGGCAGGAGAAGTCTGAGGAAAGATGCGGGTTGAGTTGCATTATGGGAATTGTAGGATCCAGAATTTCTGGAGCCTGGAACTAAACACTCGGGACATCTCCGTGTCTGCTGCTTCGATTTTGCCTCTTGCAAACCTCCCAGCTTTGTGGAATTGCAGTACTAACCTGCAAAGACGAAGCACATATCACACTGGAGGGAGAAAAAAAAACAACAGAAACAACAATCAGGAGCATTTTCATAGAATAAAAGTTGTTCTTAAGGACTTTAAACTGGATTTATGAAGGTGCCTCATTAGACAGAGTTAGAAGCATAAAGGGAAAATGATAAAACCACTGGTAACGTGGAGAATCGGAGTGAGACTGTGAAAAAGTCTTCAAATGGTCCAACACTAGAAATAGCTGCAGCTGCTGTAACTCACCCACTGAACCATCTAAATTTAAAAATCAAGAGTGCACGCAGACATCACATGATACCCCAGTAAAGTGGTGGATCAAAGAAATACTTCACAGCGCAGACGGGCAGAACAGAAAAAGACACAGCTTGGTCCCACTTAAAAAACTAGGTGTTTTTTAATAGTGTGGTTTTATATTAATGGCTGCTATACATAAGAGACTTCTTCCTACCATCTGATCATGTAGCGCTATTTACCAGATCAGGTAGGCAAATCCAATTGGGGTCTCAATGGCAATTTGTCTCTCAGTCACAGTCTGTTAACTAATTAGTTTCAAGGCTGAAAATTAATCTCAATTAATCCCACGGGCGTTAGCTTGGGTGCTTTGAAATCAAAGCAAATCAACCGTGTCCTTAAAATGTTTTCGACGTTGTGCCGCCGGTTCGGTCGCCTGAACGTTGAGAGAAACACACAAAGAGTGGAATATGAAAGAAAACCTCACACTTTGTCCTCAAGGTTTTGTTCCAGTAAAGAGAAATTCACCCTAATAATTAAAAGGTTTGAGGTCTTTTTTTTTTTTTGTTTTGTCCCTCTGGCTCCCCGTACGCAATAACAGTCTTCATCTTCGTCTTTGTGTGCGCAGATGTCATTCACGACTCACGACAGCAGCAGCAAAAAAATAAATAAAGAAATAAAACCCCCACACTGTCTGTCAAAAATAACACAACAGCTTAGATCTGCCTTTCACTTCTTTTTATTTTTCTGTGCAACACAAAGTAGCTGTTGACGCCTGGCTGTGATTCAAGGTCAGTTCAAATAGTTTCAAGATGACGAACAGAGTTGGAAACAAAGCAGACAACAATTCACAGCCGACTTCACATCACAGGTGAATTTCCTCAGGCCTAGTCAAGGTCCCTGCAGTTATCTAGTTACACACACACACACACACACACACACACACACACACATACAGTGACCCACTTCACCTCCCTCGCAGCGAGCCGGTGGAACTGCCCCAATGTTTTTCCTGAACTGAATCCCTCTCTCTGTTTGAGACTGATGAAGGAGGTTGCGAAGGGTCCATCACACACTCGGGCGCCGAGACCCCCGAAACCTCCGGGATCAACGTAACGGCGGCTGCTGTTCAACTGCTGATCCTGTTTTGTAATACGCACAATTAAGGAGAATGTAAAGTGGAAGGTTAGAGGAGCGATATACGGCTGCATGAGGAGGAGATTAGTTTAGGTCATAGAGTGCCACAGGAAACGAGTCCTTAAACCTGAGAGATTATTCAGCTTCTCAGCGTTTGTGTTGACCACATAAGGTCTGCGTTAAACGTCATCACGCCCCACATCACGAAACACTGATCTACGCACCAGTCCACCTCCTGGTGATCGAATTTAGGCTTCAAATAATGACAAAGTGGTTTTCATTTCTGATGATCAAAAGTCTTTTGTTTGTCACAGAGTTTATTTCACTGAACCACCTGAAGGGATGATGATCTGTTGTAAAATGATGAATACCCATCATTATTATTATTATTATTATTATTATTATTATTATAATTATTATTATTATTATTATTGTTGTTGTTGGGGGTCATGGGGCCCCTCTAGTTTGTTAACCCTGAAGTCGGGGACATTTATCTCTAAAACCTTGATTCCCAGCTGCGGCGGGTTTTACATGCGACCTGTGTCCTGTGTTTATTTTTCTGTTAACGATGTCTGTGTGCCTGATTTGATTTTGTGCTTCAGTCTGTCTGTGATTTTACACCCAAATGAAGATCTGAAACTCATTTGGTACGATCACATTCATCACCTGAACTTACTCCACCTGTTCAGTCGGAAGTTTGTCTCATTTATTCACTTTTATTTATTTTTTGCTTCTTCCCTTTCTGCTTTTTTTCTTCTGTGCTGTTTTGTTCCATTGGTGCTGGTGTTGTTGCTTTTTACTTATTGTGCGTGTGTGTGTGTGTGTGTTTGTGCGTGCATGTGTGTGTGTGTGTGTGTGTGTGTGTTTACGTGCATCCTCGTGTTTGGTTGCGGTTTCTTTGTCCCCTGACCCTTGGCCACTCCTCGGCTACATCAAACCCAGTGGTGAACCAGTTGTACCAAGAGGTCCTCAACTATCTGCTCTGTCCCTACGCTCCTCTTCCCGCTTTAGCCCCGCCCTCCCCCGGTGTCGACCCAATCCCCTTGCAGCGAACGGGAAGCCAGAGCGCCACCGCCACTTTTCAGAGAGGCAGCTTCGCCACAGGAGGCGGGGCGGCCGACTACGCCAACCCGTACCGCACTCTGCAGTTCTGCCCGTCCACCGAGTCGCCTTACAGCAAGTCGGGCCCCGCCCTCCCGCCCGAGGCCGCCCTGGGCCGGTCTCCATCCGTGGACAGCATCCAGAAGGACCCAAGGTGAGGAAAAAACTAAACATATTCACTTGGATTAAGCTCTGGCTTGTTGATGAAGCCCTTTGTTCTGCTCCCTTTCCACTTTCACTGAACTTACTGAGGGCCAGATTCACCAAATCAAAGATATATCAATAACAATAACCTGGAGAACATTAACCTTTAACTGTGACAAAGAAAAAGAGCTTTAAGTGCAATCCACAAAAGAGTGTCCAAGTTGGAAGTGTGACATGGTGACACCAAAACAGTTTGTAGCACCTCGACAGATAATTGACTGTCAGGATTTGACGGTCGAGTTTCAGTAAACGGCTGAATCTGGGCTTTAGTATGAGGCACACATCACGCCACATCTTTCACTGTCCTCTCCGGTTTGCCTGGTGTTGGGGGCTTGTTCACACTGCCGTATGAATGCCTGCACACACCTCTCGGGCCAATTTAAGAGTTTGCCATTGCTGTTAGTGACAATCAGTCCCAGTCTGTGCAGTAGGAAGGAAGACACAGTTAATGTGGAAAGTCTGCATGAAGTCTGCTTTCAGACCGAGAGAGCTCGGCGTGAAGTGTGAGTGTGTGAGAGAGAGAGAGAGAGAGAGAGAGAGAGAGAGGCAGTGACAGACGAAAAGAGTAAGAGAGAGATCCACACAGAGACAGAATAATAGCTTTTTTTTTATATCGTTCTTTGGTCCTAGTTCAAATTAAGTTTGAAACACTACTCCAATTGTGTGGCTTTCTCTTTGTTAGCTTCTTCTCTCCGACTAATGACTACACAGACTAGCTGTCAGAGTCAGGAGCAGCCTAATTAAAGCTGAAGTGTCTCTCTCTGTGACACTTCAACTCAGGTGTAAGCAGGACCCACATATTTATATATTATATTATTTTCTCACATATTAAGTATTTTCTAATGAGGAAGTCACTTTGTGCTGAATCGCTTCAGTGTATGGAAACATTTGGAAACACCAGAGTGTGTCGTTAGCGCAGGTGACTCTGGTCGTTGTTGCCATCGCTCTTTCCTCCACCCATCGTCCAAGTGTTTATTTTCTCCGTGCACATTGCACTCACATCTGTTGTCTGTTTGTTCACTCTCGAGCTCTGGCATCATTGTCGTGCAGCTTCCAGCATCCGCACATCTGCACCGCTACGTTGAAAGGACTGACCGGTGATGCATGGCATTTTGCTTTACATTCACAACATGCACACGTCAGTGCTATTTCAGTAGCTTTGTTGTCCACATTGCGTTAAAGGGAGGGTCCCCCCCCCCCCCCCC